>NC_066875.1:5863802-6163802 GCF_022985175.1 Labeo rohita
CTGCGCGGTGACGCAGAAGTCCACAGGGCTTTGGGGGCCGACGGAACATTCTGCATAGTCACCTGAATGTCCCCCAAGTGCCTCGCCGCGGCAGCCGAAAAACCTTGACGGCTCAACGATTTACCGCGGGAAAACAACAAGGGGTGCCTACTCATGAATGAGCGGCGGGACTTTAACGCAGCCATGGACATACATTCGCAATGAACGCACGTACCATCCGTGAACGCTGCCTCAGCGTGCTCTCGGCCCAGGCACGTGAGACAGCGATCATGTCCGTCCAAAGAGGCGAGGAAACTACCGCACCCGGAAGCGCACGGCCGGAGAGACATACCGGGAAGAAGCCGCGAGAAATTCACTCTTTTGAAATCCCGGTCCGCCCAGGGAGAAACCGCGGCACAACCGTGCACTCAGACGGGGTGCTCGCTGGAGTGCGGGAGGCGTTGATGCCGTGAAAACGGCAGCCTGCAGGATTAGGCTGGCGGCTGCCGAACGCTCTTTTAGATGAAGCTCTTTTAGTAGCTCGACAGCACGCCAGCAGAGAGAGTGTGAACTCAGGAACTCTTTTTCTTTTTTTTCTTTTTTTAAATAGCTCAGAAGACGAGGCTCCAAAAGCAAAAGTCTGAATGAGTGGTTGCACGCCGCCTTCTTATATACCCGTGTATACGGGGGGAGTGGCTCGGCATGCAAATACCACTCGCCAATGTTCATGAATGTTCATTGGCCTTTTGAATAAGGCTTGGAGATGATTGGACTCTCAAGCGAGTTCCCATATGTAACGTCGTAGTGAAACGACTGAAGGGGAACTAAGTAACATAATTAGTTTATTAGTTTATATAGTTAATTAGTACTTTTTTAGGGAGTAACGCAAAATCGTAATGCATTACTTTTAAAAGTAACTTTCTCCAACACTGCTCATTATTTAGATTTGATATTAAGGTTTTATCATGATAGACACCAATTTAACTGCGGTGACACACAACATGCCTTCATATTAAAATGAAATAAAATCGCTTCTCATAAACAAGAACATGGCTATCTTTTCAATGAAATGCCAGTGGTTATATAGGCTAATTATACATTCTTTATAACAATTGTTTACCATATTCTTCATTCTTTTAAGCAGATATATTTATTTCTATGAATAAATTTAGATTCACCTTTATTAGGGCTACTAAGGTGATTTAGTCAAGAGCAGTGAGTGATTTTCTGTCTTTCTTTAGTTGCTTGATTAACATCAGTGACTCTGACAATACCAGCTAAATTAGGCTGCTGTCCCTTTAAAATTGAATGCACGAATGCAATGTACTGATACATGGCCGATATTCTCCACACTGTTTACATTCACTTAAAATGTAATCATCTGTGTTTATGTGAATACTTATCAAAACGGACAATTTAACATCATTTTGTGTTTATTTCTTCGTTCATGCGACTTGAAAGAGGGCTCATGTGCTGTGTGAGATGTGCTTTCCGTGTTTATGGTTGGGAGTGTGCACAAAACCAGACTGAGTTGGGTTCTCTTTTGAATTGTCAAATTTATCCTTATATGTGCTCTTCTCTTACTCCAAGATATTGATATTTTTGAATGTTTTATGATACATGCAGCAAGTGTATATTAACTTATGTCCCGCTGGATAGATCAATAGGCTATACAGTTCACATGTATGTCTTTCCGAATGAATCTCTTCCCAAATCACCCCTTCCTAATATTTTCGTCTCATTTTTATTTGTTGATGAAAATGTCAGTGGATTTTTGTCATTGTTTTTTTTTCATTGAAAACAAGTTTTAGATGTTAACATCTTAAAAACATCTTAATTTTTGTTTTGAAGATGAATGGAGGTCTTACAGGTTTAGAATGACATGAGGGTGAGTTAATAACAGAATTTCATTTTTGGGTGAACTATCCCTTTAAATAATAAAATAGCTAAATAACTATGGAAGGTATTTTCTGCCAAATTTAAATAAATAAATTAAATAATAAAAATGAAAATGAAAACCAGATGAACAATTTCATTAATGAAAACTATATGCAAAATATGTGCCAAAATTGAAAATAAAATGAAAAAATTTAACTTTCATTTTATTTTTCACTGTGACAACACATTGTCCATGTCAAATTGAAAAATAAAATGCAGTTGGTGCATTTTGCAGACTTTTCATTTTCACTGCAATCTCGAGGCAAGACTGCCAATATTAAAATGGAAAGCCAAACGTGAAAAAGAAAATGGAAATACATTTTTTACAAAGCCTTTTACTAATGCTCACGCAATAATAGTGACACAATTCAAATGAAAATGTAACGTTTAGTTTTTGTTTTATTGTCTCTTTTTATTTCACAGTTTTCGTTTTCGTTTTCATTTTCAAAGTCAACCTGTATTTTCAATTTTGGCACATATTTTGCATATAGTTTTCATTAATGAAATTGTTCATCTGGTTTTCATTTTCATTTTTATCATTTAAATTATTTATTTAAATTTGGCAGAAAATACCTTCCATAAATAACAAATATAACCTTAGGATAGTAAAAAAAAGCATCTGATAAACTTTTTTATTGTACTTATTGTTAGCAGATCAAAAGTGGATTGTATGTACTGTATGGCTGTTTTGTAGTATGCAGTTTGATTTGTGCATTTGTTGAATTGTGCATGTCACCTCAGCAAGGGTCAGATTATCGTTTGATGAGGCTTAATAAATAATTGAAATTGTAAAATATGTTTTTTTTTACTCACCAAAGCCTTTTTCTTTAATAGAGTATTAATTTTGACTTCAATTTTGTCCCTGGCTTTAACGTTTCTAAAATAAACAACAAAATAATATTAAAATCATCCAATATTCATCTCTTACTGTTTACTTTTTCTTGGCAAATTCTAGTGTAATGTGTTAAACACCATTAGAATGTAATTATTTATTCATGTGTGGAAAAAGTGGCAAAACAAAATGTTATGTAATGCGCTTTTGTTATGTTTAATAATTTATTATTTTATTATTAATATTATTGGCTGATTTTCTTTTATTGAACAAAAAAAGACTTGCACGTGTAGACTATGTGATGCATATGATATATTAAGTCAAATGTAAGCATTAGGGCCCTTCTGTAAAGCAAACCACACTCTTTCTCTCTGTTTGTAAATGAGCACACACATACACGCATCCTAACTCGATGTGAGTGCTCACACACCTGGAACAGATGAAGGCCCTTTCATGTTTGTGGGTCTCCACTGAGGTCAATGTGAGCCGGTGCACCGAGAGAGTTTTACAAGCCAAAGCTAGAGAAGAAATGAAATGTAACCGTACACTGCCTGAGATTGCCAGGTGCCACAGAGAGAGAAGAGAGACAGACAAAGAAAGAGAGAGAAAGAGATTTTTATTAGTCAGCCAACTCTGAGCCGTCCCTCTGGCTCACTCAGCATGTCTTACGGGCCTTTGCTGCCTTCTGCATTCACTCAAAAGAAACAAAAATAAGACTTGTCAATGTTTTATGTCATTCTACTTATCAACGGTATATATGTAAAATCTACACGTGTCAAGTTCTCTCCAGCTTCATCTTGTTTATCACATTAAAGAGACACAGCAGCCTCTTTTTCCCCTCCCTGAATTAACCTCTATCCTCAGGGCTTTTGCCTCACACAATTTTTGACATGACACACGCCGTTGTAAACGGCGCTTCAGAGCTCGGATCAAACGCCCTCCCCAGACGTAAATAAAATCAGAAAGGCTCGTTGGCGCGCAGGAACGCACAGACATTAGCAGCACTACGAGACAATGTTGTGCATGTCACCACGTGTCAACGAATCTAACGCAAACCTGTGCTTCATGCATATTAGTATTGCAGAGTGTTTGTTTCTCGTCTTCATGGGAGGTGTGCTGAAGACAGGCCTTCGCCTAAAGCCCAGCGATCAGTGGCGGGGTGACCTGATTACTGTACTACTAAATCTACACCGTATGATGGAGATAAAGCCTTTACCAGGCTTATGGGAAACACATTTGTGTTCTTGGTGTCCATATTTCTCATATGGCCACCATTATGTGCGCATCTGTTGCTTAACTGCTGTTGAAACGTTCCAAAAAGGAGTGGAAGACGAGGCGCTGACAAGTGCCAATGGACTCATGCCTACTTTAACTTTATTGAAAGGTGAAGTGGGTCATTTTTTCGACGTCAAAATATTTTCTTCTATCACACCTAGAGGGTTCGTTAATCAAACCCATTTGTAAGACAAAAATGTCTATTGAAGAATGATCACTCTGCTATTTTAAATAGTTCAAAGAAACACGCTGTACATTGACAAGGACCACAAATTTGGTCCATATACTGCTTGTTTTATAAAATCATGTGAAAGCTTTGTGTAAGAAACAGACTAAATGTTACCCTGAACCACAAAACCAATCTTAAAGTTGTCCAAATTAAGTTCTTAGAATGTGTTTCATTTTCTCATTTTATTAATCATACATTTTTTTTTTAATTTTAGATATATTTAGGGTCAGAAAATTACAAAATATCTTCATCGAACATGATGTTTACTTAATGTCTTAATGATTTTTGGTATAAAAGACCCATACAATGCATTTTTGGCTAGTGCTAGTGCTTCTTAACCCTGTAAGACCCACTGTTGTAATATTACAACGTCCGTTTTAGCTCCACTAAAAAATGATTATTAAAGCATAATAATTTAAAATGTACTTAAAAATAAAGCTTTTAATTTGAATTTATTGTAAAGGGCACTTTTAAATAGTGTGGTAAAACAGTAAACTTTTTAAGAACACTTCAGTGGCTTTTGATGTCTTTATTATACTATCTGCATGTAGAATTTTTTTTTAAATATACTTAGATTTGAAGTACACTACAGGTGCATTCAATACAGTTAAGCACACTTTATTTCTCATATTACTAATCAAAAATTTATTTTTGATATATTTATGCTAGGCAATTTACAAAATATCTTCACGGAACATGATCTTTACTTAATATTCTAATGAGTTTTGACATAAAAGAAAAATCGATAATTTTGACCCAAACAATGTATTTTTGGCTATTGCTACAAATATGCCTGTGCTTCTTAACCCTGTAAAATCCACTGTTGTAATATTACAACGTCCGATTTAGCTCCACTAAAATAAATTATTTTTTCAATATTTTGATTTTTTTTGCACCCTCAGATTCCAAATTTTCCAAAATAGTTGTATCTCTTCCAAATATTGTCATATCATAACAAACTATACATCAATGAAGCTTTCAGATGATGTATAAATCTCAATTTTTTTTTTTAAATAAATGACCCTTCTAACCGGTTTTGTGGTTCAGGGTCACAAATTTCAGGAAAAACTGATTAAAAAATCAGGGAAAATGTAATAAATAATGTAGTTTAAATACAATACTACATGTTAGAAATTTTAATAATTTGTGAAAATAATAGTGTTAATACATAGTTATTACTTAATAATAATAATTTATTTATTTTTATTTTATTAAGGCATTACCCATATTGCTGTTAAGTTTGAGTGACCTAACACAGCAAAACAAGTCGTTTAGTTTTTAGTAAACCTCTGAATAGATAAAGTACAAAGTACACTTTAGCATACTTTAACATAAATAAATAAATCAAAAAAAGAAGGAAAGAATATTCTTAAGAGCAAACTGAATGTGGTGTTTTCAGGCACCCGATTTAATTTTAATTGTAATTAAATGTATTATAGTTCAAACTTATATTAATTACAATTAAAATATTAAAGTGTTTTTACTCACTCAAATAGAACTTAAGTACATCTTTATTTCTGTTGTTTTTGAAATATGGTTAAAGTGTACTGCTAAATGTACTGACAAGCATTTATGCTAAAGTAAATATACTATGCCATTTCTATGGAAATTTGTCATGTTTACACATTTACACATTTGTAAAGATGTAGTTCCACTTTAGTACAATTAAATATGTTTTGCTGTTAAATATTGAAAAAGACACTACAGTTTAAATTAACATACTTTACATCTAATTTACAGTATGTTAGTCAACACATCAAAACAAATGTACATCTTTTAAGCACTACAAATGATTATTAAAGCATAATGATTTAAAATGTACTTTAAAATAAAGCTTTTAATTTGAATTTATTAGAAAGCGTGCTTTTAAATAGTGTGCTAAAAGTAAGCTTTTTAAATACACTGATTTTATGTCATTAATGTATTATGTGCAAGTAGCTTTTTAAAATATATTTTTAAGATTTGAAGTACTATACAGGTGCATTTAATACAAATAAGCAAGCTTCATTTTCTCAAGGCCAGTTGTTATTTTTACAGTTGGTTGCTGCTTGTGGCACAAATGTGCAATGATACTTTGCCGTTAACTTTATCTTTGTTGTTTAATGCATTGAGACTCTGGACTACTTTGTTTATGCCTGGAAGATCAGCATGAGTCTCTAGCAGAGGTTGGACAGAGTTGCTGTTTGCGGGGCCTGTACTGTGACTGATCCCTGACACCCATATCTCTGTAAAGTTTCCAGCACTGGTGTAATTCCCTGTAAAATGGCCTGTAATTCAGTGGCCTTTGGGGGCGCGGCGTCTCTGGGCGTGAAAATCAATAAGACGGTGGAGAAGTATTCAGTGTGGCCTTTCTGTTGAGCCATGGTGAGGCAGCAGTTAGGCTAATTCTGTAATGGCGGTGTGGACAGGGGGATTGGGGATATCTAACTCTGGATCTGAGGCAGATCAATGTGTTACGGCAGCATCGTTTAACCTCTCTTTTACTCCTGCTGCATTCCTGCGTCAGGCCAAAAACCTGCTGCTCACCTGCTGGAAAGAAACAACTTGGTTGGATGGCACAGGGTTCCCATGCGTATAACTTCACATGTTTTCAGGTTTCCTTACAGTATGTTTTATGATATAGACTGCACTGGAGGATGGCACCTTAGTGCCCTAGTTTAAATTCGCTTCCCCTGAAGTGAAGTTGTGGGTAATGAAGCATGCAATACAAAATATTTGGCCATGAATAATTATAATCCCATGATAAAGTGCTGCTGGCAGACTGGCTTCAACATTCATGTGCTGTGCATTTTTGAATGTATATTATTGGATTGATGCAAGACTGTGAATTTTCAGTTTTGAAGGGAATCAGAAGCCGCTATCTGTATGATGCATGACACGAGAGGAGAAAGAGGAAAAGCCAGGGGCAAACCGGTGTCGAACAGAGAGAGAGATTTCATTGTGTCCATCTGGATTGACATCAACAGCAATCACTTGTTTCTGATTTATTAGATAGTCACGGAAATTAATTTTGCTCAGAAATGCATGATTGGGAATTGGATGGAGAAATTGTGTGAGAGAATCCGCAATTGTTTTTCTCTCGCTGTCCCTCCAGTGGTGGAGATAACCGCTGATCTCTACACCATAAATGAAAAACGTATTGTATACAGACAAAGGAAGGGTCGCTCCAGCCGCGCTGTAATTAACTTTTCTATCTTTCTCATCAATCCTGAGAACAGCCTCGAACACCCATTAACAATATCACCAAAACCGCCCTGAGCCTCCTACAATCTACTCCTAATGTGTATCAGTATATGATAGACATTACTGGGTTATGTCAGTATATATGTTTCTGATTTAACACATCGAACCTTGCTTAAATATCTCAATTTGTAGTGTATTATGCAATACAGAAATGACAAATTTTGCAAATGCAAATAATTTAGCACTTCAGTCTAATGAAAATATTGACGTCATGGCCTCTACAAGAATATATTGAAGACTAAATAATGCAGTGTAATCTCACCATGTACCAGCAGAGTTTGTTTGTTCATTTATGATTCACTTATAGTTATAATGTTAAAGGAGAAGTCCACTTCCAAAACAAAAATTTACAGATAATGTACTCACCCCCTTGTCATTCAAGATGTTCATGTCTTTCTTTCTTCAGCCGTAAAGAAATTACGTTTTTTGAGTTAAACATTTCAGGATTTTGTCAGGTATGTCGAAAAACTCCAATCGTATTTTCTTCCTCAACTTCAAAAATCATTTCGAAATCATCCTACATCACTGCAGAAGTACCGACCCAGTGTTTGCAAAGTGAACATGCAAAGAAAATCAAACACCCTCAACAAAAAAGGTAAAACAGCGATATAAGGCGATGTTGAAGTTGAGGAAGAACATGAGATGGGAATTTTTTGACATACCCTAACTGTCATGAACTGGAAAAAAACAGTTCAGGCAGAGTGAGACAAGATGAGCGTTTGACATTAAAAAGTATATAAATTGTATTATTTTTATATGTTTTATATGTTTTGCTAGATAAGACCCTTCTTCCTTGGCTGGGATCGTTTACAACCACATTTGGGATAGTTTGAAGCCGCATTTAAACTGCATTTTGGAAGTTCAAAATCGGGGCACCATATCAGTCCATTATATGGAGAAAAATCTGTGAAATGTTTGAATAATAATTTGAAGAAAGAAAGACATGAACATCTTGGATGACAAGGGGGTGAGTACATTATCTGTACATTTACATTCATTAAAATTAAAATATTTATATTATAAAATTTAAATGTTAAGCAATTTTTCAATCAATCAATACATTTTAGCTAAGGGAGTTATTTGTTTTTTGACAGTGGGCAGTTCTACAATGCCACAGCATTATAAATGCATTTAATGGTAACAGCCAATGGGTGACTGTGTTTATCCCATCCTGTTTAGCTCACAGGTAGAGCTTCAGCTCATGAGCTATCAGCCTGGCGATCACATGCATCTCCCCTCCCTCTCAGCACAGCTGTTTGATTGAATTTGAATAAGCAAATAGTACAGTGAGCTCTCCTGACATTCCAGCAGCCTTACAGAGGAAATGGACAAACACACCTGCGCATGCGCAGCCGGAGACGCACGCAAACACATACACACCACACCCTCCGTTCCAACACACATGTACACACACACACTCATTCAGTCGGATATTTGATTGTTTTCTCTCCCTCTCTTTCTCTCTGTGTCTCTCTCCTCACTATCTCTTTCCATTTTCTCCCTCATCAGGGATGTTCCTCCATTTCCTCAGTAGAATGCAAATTGGTAGAAACACTGATCAGAACTTATTACAAAATGGAGCCTTGCTCAGAGGAAAAAAAGGGGTGTGCAGTATAAGAGGAAGGTGGTGGTGGGGGGAGCCTGCGGGAGGGGAATGACGCTTGGTGGCGGAGATGGGAAAATTAGATTTATTTTTTCATGGGGTCTACAGAAGGGGGGATGGTGAGGGGTTCAGTAATAGTGCCTTGCTTTATTTTTTACATTTTTATTATGTATATGTATATATATATATATAAATATATATATTAATAATATATATTTTTAAATATATTAAAAATAATATAAATAGCTTTTTTAATATATTCTGAAATTATATTATATTATAAATTATTCTAAAAATATTTTTTTCTCAGAAAAATAGGGAAATGAAAATAATAAAATTAAATATTACAGCAAAACATAATGAAACAAAATGAAATCTAAATAATATTCATGTACTGATTTTATCTTGAAAATGAAAATAATTTGTGAAAAGGTTTAGCCTCCCGTCTCTGTCCGCGTCCATCTCGTTCGGCACCTCCTTGGGCACATTTTATCCGCTCTAGCCCAAGGTTATCCGGCGTCTGGACATCTAATCATCTAGGCTGGGTTCAGAAAGGGTGGGGAGGCTGTATCTTGTTGTGCCCCCTTCATCCTCACCTCGGCACACGGCCTGTCCTCTGTCATTATGCATTCAAGCCTTCGTCCGGTCTCCCAGCGCACCCCACTGTGATGAATGAGTCTGACCTTGGCAAATAGAGAGGTTGGAATACAATAATTTTTAGATTTTTTCGCAAAATTTCATTCTCTGTTTTGACCCTCGGTTGGATTGACGGATGACCAAGTATTTTCCCCGCACCTAATGTAGGCACGAATCGGAACGTTTTAGATTGATTCACGTAAAATGGAGGTGGCTGCCACATATGTGTGCCATTATGGGTAATTGAGGCAGTTATGTCTCTTGTCCCTCTGACCTAAATGGATCATTTTTTTGCACCTTGTCAAAAATAATAAAAAAGGAGCATGTAGCGGAGGAATTCAGCCGCTCTGTTCTGTCTTTGCGGGTTTTCTTCGTTTTCAGATGATTTGCTTTGCAATTAAGCTTTTTGTGAAGAAATTCTCGCTTTAATAAGGCTGTGTTTCTTTGCACGCAGACTGACGTGCCGGTGTGATGCCGCACTAATGAACGTGGTGAGTACACATCCTGTAACAGATGAAATACTGAGAAAATAATGATGTGCTTCCTGTCTTATCTGCGATAAAATATCTAATAAATTAAAAGAAATTGGCTGTATCAAGAAGAGAAAAAAATTTACACAAATATTTAAAGATATGTTATTCAGTGTACATAGAGTTTACATAGAGTGGCACACCATATTTAATTTTTGGCAGTCTCTGAGGAATAGAAGTACACGCATTTAATCGATTGTATAGACAAAATAGACAAAAAAAACTTGCAGAAGCGATGTGATCTAGGATTTTCATACAGTGCTGTTTTAGCGATTGTAAGTTTTGTTTTCAATCACAAAAATTTCAGTGTGGCGTCTAACCTTACTAAATTCTATATAGAACAAACTATTAAAACACAATTTGATTAAAGCAGCATAAAAAAGATGAAAGCTTCGCTCTGCTGATTGTTTTTGTGATTCAGTTCCGGTGTTTTATCAGTAGATGGCGTGCCGTGCTCAGCAATCCCTCGTGCTCTGGTTGGGATCTGTGCTTGTTCACCCCTGGCTTGTGACAATGTTCTTGTGAGGCCTTCCCAACCCTTAGGATCTTCTCCATCTTTTCTGTCTCTCTCTCCCTCTCTCTCTCTCTGTCTCTCGATCCAGGGGGCCCGGTCTGTGAGGTGGCAGTTCTAACAAGCTGCCGGGGACAGCAGAGCTCAAATGAAGCAAATCAAAGAGAAAAGGGGGGAGAGTGGGATAGGTAGTGCAGCGAGTCCCCTGCAGTGAACAGCCATTCCACTGAATATGAAATGAATTTGTATGGCCTGACATGATAAGCCCAAGGATAACCCTCCACTCAGCCTCCGTGTTTATGCCCCGTTTCTGTTCACAACACAACGCAAAGCAAGAACGCACCACAGTACAACAGCTGTGCTGGTCAAGTATTTACCACAGTGCGATTACCATAATCTAGTCCAAATCATATTAAAACAAACTTGTTTTTATTTATTTTTTTTCGTCAGTATAAATATCTAAACAATCTTAACTCAAGATACATTTACTTGTGAAGCAAACTGACATGAACTATCAGAATAAAGTGAGTTTTTTTTTCTTCTTCTTTTTTTTTTGCTTAAAACAAGACAATATCTGCAAGTGGGGTAAGATTTCCCCCCCTTGTAAATAAAATTCATTTTTACCCCACTGATGTACATTTTTCCCAGAATATTTTAAAAAACAAGGCATAATATTTAAAGTCATGCTTTTATAGTAAATATATCTTGATGTAAGACTTTTTACACACTTGTACCAGAAAACAAGACAAAAATAATAAATAAGAAAATGTTTTGTTCAGAATTTCTCATTTAATTCAGTGTGTTACTTTCTGTTTCTTTGTAATTAGTTGTAAAATTTACTTGCAATACTTGGTTTTTTTTTGTAAAGAATATACTTTTTTTATTATTAATTATTTTGTTTTAATTAATCATTTGTTACTTAAATGTAATGCATACAGTATATACTCTACTTGTATTGTTTCTGAGGACCTTAGAAACTGTTTTGAATTCTCAAAAACAATACTTTAAACATATATAAATATATATACTTTTTATATATACTTTATATATATATATTTATTTATTTATGTATTTATAATATTTAATTTTTTTTTAGTTGTGAATTCATAAAGTAATAAGAGACAAACTATAATTCTCAATATAAAATAGGTGTTAAATATAGTAAAATAAAATAAAAAGAATGTACTGTTTATTCAGATTTATTCAGAAATATTGCATTTAATTACAAGCTCAAGCTGGTGACCCAGGAAAATTTTAATAATACTGATTCTAATAATTATAATAATAACAATTAGTGTTATTATAACAAATAAGTGAAGATTTTAATAAAATATACTTATGTAAATGTTACCAAATTAAGTACATCTATTTATCTATTTGTTGTTTTTTCTTCTGCACTAATTTGTTATTTCTGTCTCTTCTGACTCAGACATTTCATCTTTTCTTTTGCAGTCTGTCTGTTCCTGCCTCTGCTTGTCCTTCTGGGTCCAGGTCACCTCAGAAGTACACACACACACACACACACACACACACTTATATATACCACAGGCTTCACCCTATATCTGGCAGCTTTAGTCTGTCACCATCTCAATGCACAATCACATCAGATACACACTGACCCACAAACAAGCTCACACCAACACACACACACACACTGCGCACATTGAGATGCAGGGGCTTTGTGCAGCCCCTCAACCGAGAGACCAGGAGTCTGCAAAGGGAAAATAAAAGCAGGGTTATCATCTACAGCCGCAAATGTGTCTGGTGTGAAGAGAAAGGCCATTTTGATTGCTCGTCCAAGAGAGTGAGTGCAAAATATTGTGTATAATAATGTATGGTAATGCAGCTGTTTTTATGGCCCTGTTTTGTCCCTATCTGTCCCATCTCGGTGCTCCGAAATGCTTCCATTTACACTCATCTCCACAATTTAGAGAATTCCT
Source organism: Labeo rohita (assembly GCF_022985175.1). Taxonomy (NCBI): domain Eukaryota; kingdom Metazoa; phylum Chordata; class Actinopteri; order Cypriniformes; family Cyprinidae; genus Labeo; species Labeo rohita. The sequence goes on from NC_066875.1 coordinate 5,876,519, forward strand.
GCAAAGCTGGCACAAAAAAAGCGAGATGAGAAAGGCTCCTTTCTTCTATTCTCTCTCTCCCGAACAGTTTGTGTTTTTCAGCTCCACTGAACTTAAAGAATTGCAGAGTTAACATGGCTTCACCCCAGGCCCTCAGTCTATTCTGCAGGATGCTTTTACACTAGATGCCAGTTTGAGAAGACCGCTGCATGCCTATTTCAAGGTAATAGTGCTATAGTCCTCTATATCTACCCCTATCGTAGAGGACACTATTATCTCTGCAGTTCATTTTTAATAAACTTTATTCTCTGTTGCACAACTGTTTTATCAGAGTGTAGTGTTAAAACATGGATACATACAGTTGGTGCATTAAGGTGCTATTTTTGACTTGATAAAATCATAATAAGTATTTTTTTTCTTAAATATGAACTCAGTTTAGATGTTTTTACTGTGTGGATGTATAGTACATGCAATGTTAGTTAATTCATTGTGCAAATGCACTGTAAAAATTATTTTTTGAGGTTGTAATAAAACTGATTACTGGAGTACATTTTAAAAGTAAATTTCAAAATTTCTTTGTAATTAGTTGTAAAATTTACTTGCAATTTCTTAGTGTACATTATTTTTTAAAATAGAAATTCTTTTTAATGTATTATATTATTCATTTGTTAATTAAATATAATTCATACAGTATATACTCTGCTTGTATTGTTTCTGAGGACCTTAGAAATGGCTTTAAATGTTCAAAAACGATACTTCATACCTCACTGCTGTCAGCAGGACCAATGATAGCTGGGATGGAGCGTTTTGACGGGGTGTTTCTGCACACACGAGCAGGGCGGTCAGATGTTCACGCAGAATAAAACCGTTGATGTCACCACTGGGCCTTGTATTTCTTGTCCTAAAAAGAATTGCCACCCCCCCCGTCCTTCCTTAATTTATGACATATTCTTTGTGTTTACTGAATTGCATTTTTTTTCTACATTTTTCTCTCTAATGGTAATGCTGTTACTATCTTGCTCTTGACTAAGCACGACGGTCTCCGTCAATGTCATTCTCTTCTTGTCTTTAAGAGATCTGGCAGTACATGCAGAGAGGCTCTTTGAAAGTTTTCTTCGGATGGACAATGTGTTCTCAGGTGCTTGTTATGGACAAGGCTGAATGTAGAATAGCGGAGATTGGGACGTTGTGGCTTGTGTTGGTGCCGGACTGTAAGTCATTTCTAAATGCTTTTGTGAGCCTCGCTGGAGAGCTGGAGGTGTTTTTCGCTTTGGTTTTTCTGGCCGAGCACAATAGGAGTAATCTGGGCAGAGAGCTGCGCCCGATTGCTGGAAACTGACAAAAAAAGGGGCTTGGGGGGGAGAATGTGGGGCAATTCTGAGTCCGACCTACCCTTACTTTAAAACCTCCCTTAAACAGGCAGCAGCGAGAAGCTTTTCCTCACAGAAACCCTGCTGACCACAGTGTACATGACGTTTCCAATCCACATCCATTTCTTGGTTTTAATTATTACAAAAATGTCCTAAATAGACATTTTTGCTTTTGTTTAATATTAATGAATATTAAATTGTATTTATGTAACAGAAATGATTAGATCTCAAAATATGGATCTAAGCTATAATTGTGAACTTTTTTGTATCAGTTCTTGTCAGTTATTGTGATATTTAAGAGAATTAACATTTTTATTAAAATATTCAAATTAATGCATGGATTAAATTTGTTCTGTTTTTTATTTAATTGAATTGATTATTAATCAACCATATCTTCATATCTTTAACAAATTAACTGAATTTGAATAATTCTGAGCATATAACATATTGACATTGTTTTTAAGGAATGCTTGCAAAAAGATTAAAATGACAAAAATATAATTATTTGCATGCATATACATAATTTCTTTAAATTATAAGACAAAATATAAATGGGCATTTGTCTGAAATATAATATAAATCAAATGAATCTGTTCTAAGCGGTCCTGTCGGGAAGCTTTTTTTTTTTTTTTTACATGAAGGTCTTGACCAAACCGCCGAATCCAAGTCTGCATGAGCAAAACAGAATCCACACAGCTACGGATAAAACGTTGAAGGCTAGACCATCTTTTTAAAATTTTGAATCCTGTATTTCAGTTCTGGGTTTAAGTTAGCTTGAATATTTAAAATTAATGTTGTGTGCTTTTTTTCTTTTTTGAGATCAAAGCAGTACCAACAATGTCTTTTTTCATGCTTTCAGTGTAATATATGCCTAATCTGCCTGAATAAAGCCTTAGATGATATAACAATTAACTCTTTAATATTATGAATATTTTAAAAATATCAAATATTTGCAACTAGGGCAAAATCTCTTTGAATCACCGTACATTGTCATTGTTATTGTTGTTGTTGTTGAGACAGAGAGATTGTGAGGGACGCGAGGAGGGGGCTGCGTATGGCCAGTTGCCCCTTATTTATTTTTCATTTTTATTTGTGTCTGCTGATGTATCAGGACCGTCCATGTTCTGCCTCTTCTTTGAATAATAATCAGAAATAGAGTGGGCCCCATTTTTTACCCTCCTCTTGCCCTTCCATCTCATCAGCTGCTCTGATAGCCATGAATCTTGTCACTCAATTTTTTCATCAGGATGTGCATAGTAGGGGTGTGCGAGAGCGTGCTGAGAGCGGCCGCGAGATGACCGCTCAACCTACAGCGCCGCACACACACATACTGCCCATCCTGCTCTTGCCAGACACTTTAATGCAACTCCACGGCGGTTTTACCAAAATGCCTATTGCATTAACGCCTTTGTAAAAGTTCTGCATAAACACAAGCGTCTGAAAAGTACTTATTTAAAAAAATAATAAAATAAAAGCCTGCAGAGAATAGCACATCTCTGCAGCATGGTTTTGGTTGTAAATTAAGTAGGTTTTTTCACTCCATCTGGTTTTTGCTGGTTGTCAGATTTCCTCTTCCTGAGTTCCCATATGTGCTCGGTATGTCTTTTGTTGTAATTGTACAGCCTTCTGTACTTTGTTCCTTCAACTTGAACTTGACACTGTTTTCTTTCTTGCAGTTTTTTCTCTTATGACTTTATACGAGGCTGGAGTGATTAACTTTGACAATGGGCATTTTTTCCCCATCTTCAGGCAGATAGTCGCAGTCTCTTTGACAGCTGTCATTTACCATTAGCCCTGTGCTGTTCGCTGGAAATAATTTGATTTCTTATTCCCGTTTGAAACGCTGCCAGTGGTATTGGTCGTGCCTTGATGGGGAAAAGCTGCGGCTCCCATGTGCTCGAGCAGTCGCACGATTCAGCGCAATCACCCCCTCTCTTGAGAGTGTTAATTGGGTTTTAATTACTCTTAATTGCAGCAGCTAATTAAGATCATTTTCCCAGTGTTAAATACTCACATAAGTTAAGTGGGGGGAAATAATTAAGCTTAATTAGTTAATGAGATTAATTATCATTAGCCGTATGGCAGGTATAATTGTAAAAATTCCCACCTGCAATTAATGCTGTCACATATTTAATGAACCACAATGTATATCAAATGTGTTAATTCTGACTTTCTCAGATAATTAATTAGTGATGAGTCAGATTATACTAACAGTTCACATATGAGATGTGAATAACAGCTTCTTTATGTCGTATCATTAAATACAGACAGTCTAGATGAGTTTTACAGCACGGAGCTGATTCGTTTATATTATGCTCACTGTTTAATTACACATTGTTCACAAACAGAAAATAAAGATAATAAAGATGCAAATTTTTTAAAAATTGATTTTACCTTTTAATTAAAGCAATGGTATTTAAAATCATAGCACATCATAAAAACTGTTAATTAAAGTATATAAAATAATGCAAGGGATAGTTCATCCGAAAATTACAATTCTGTCTTTATTTTCTCACCCTAATGTCATTCAAACATGTATGACTTACAAATTAGAAAACACAATTTGATATATATATATATCAGAATGTCTTCATTTATGTTCCACTGAATAACATCATATAGATTTGAATGACTTGAGGGTGAGTAATTGGCTGGATTTTTGTTTTTGGACAAACTGTAGCTTTAATATGACTCAGACAATATGGATATGTTAGGTTATATCAACAAAAGTTATTTTTAAGGCCTGTTTCATAGCTCTTTAAGGTTACAGCCGCATATATCCACTTTTTGCTCGACACGTATTGTGTGGCAATCTAATGCGGTCTAAAATGATTCCATGCAGTAAAATACGGTGCATGGCGAGGACAGCATTAAATTCAGCAATGGTTGTAGATTGACCCTGTGTCTTTTATCACACTGATGAAGTCCTTGAAGGGTACGTGCTCTCCGGATGTGCCCTGGCCATGCACAGAATAGAATAGTGCCAATCACATCACTTAAGTTTTATATGAAATGTACTATTTTACTACATCAAATGTTACATTTGTAATGTGGCTGGATGTAGCTGGCAAAGTGGTGCAGCACATTACATCGCTTTAGGCTTTGTTAGCTCTCTGTTTTTCTCTCCATCTATATCTTTCATTTGTCCACGCGCAATGTTCCCTCTCTCTCTGTCTGTGTTCAATTGGAGGACTCGGTCTCTGTCACATTCTGTGAAATTGTATTTCAGGAAGATGGATCCTTTTCCTTATATACATGACACGCAGGGAAGCATGACCACCCCATCCCCCCGATACTGAGACCCGTAGCTTACCTATCCGCTCAGCAATACACATACATGTGAGATGCGCACGCAAACTACACACTCTCCTTTTTGCCCTCGAGACGTTTTGCTGGTATTTGCCGTCTTATGACGTTCAACTGACCTGACTGTTTTGATTCCAGAGCCGTGACGCGATACAATGCAACGTTTCTGTGTCATGTAAATTATTAAAGTGGACAAATACCACTCCAATTTTCCATTTTACTCCAGTAAAATCCAGCCACATTACAAAATAATTGCATCTATGGTTTCCAAAAAAGGGGTTCTTTAGATTAGTAAAATGTTCTTTGCACATTTTCGGTTTAGCATGAAAAGTAACCCAAGTTCTGTAAAAACTACCTTTTCATATAGTAAAAAATGTGCTTCATGTGGTAACATCCTAATTAACTGGTTTTATTCATGTCAAAATGTGTTTAACCTGACTAAATCAACTTAATAAGCTTGTTGTACATCATCAAGCTTGATGTAACTTGTTTAAATTTAAAAAATGGTATTTCAGTCTATTAACCTGACAAGGATTTTACCTACAGGATTTTTTTTTTTTTTTTAATAATTATTATTTATATATTTTTTGTATTTATTTATTTTGAGGTTTACATTGTTACAGTGCAATTTCACAAATAAGTAGGGTTACATATAGGGTTAAGTTTAGGGTCAGGGTTTAGTTGCTTGAATTGAATTGAATTTTGCACAATTATTACTATAGTAAGCACATGAACCTTTATAGAGACAAATTAATATTCTGTCATCATTTACTCGCCTTCATGTTGTTCAAAACCTGTATGAGTTTCTTTTTTCTGTTGAGCACAAAATAAAATATTTTGAAGAATGTTGGTAAACATTGGTAAACAGGTAACTGTTGACGGTAACCATTGACTTCCATAGTATTTTACACCTACACACTGTAACACGTTTTCACCAGTTTCAATTTAAAAACCTAAGTTCAGGAGCTGCCTTAAAATTTTAAGTTAAGTTAACGTAAAACGACAAGTCATTTCAACTTACTACAATAAAAAGTTTAAATGACTTCTAAGTTGATTTAGTCTATGAGTTAACTTTTTAAAAAGAAACTGGTAAAAAAAAAAAAAAAAAAAAAAAAAATCTGTGCACCAACAGAACTCATTTTTATGTGTTAGATCAAAACATGAAAACTTTCAGGTTTTCAAATAAATGAATAAAACCAATTAATTTGGATGTGCATCAAGCTTAACAAGTTGATTTATTCAGATTAAATAACATTTAGACTTGAATAAAACCAAGTAATTTAGGTGTTACTACATGAAGCATAATTTTAATTAGATTTTACAGAATTGTGTGGGGATTTGAATGTTGGTTTCTTTTCATGCTAAACCAAAATTGTACCGCTACACTACAAATTATGTTTTGGACTTTCTTGTCAGGTAACTAAAAAGAAAGCTTGTTCCCACTTTATATTAGGGTGGCCTTAACTACTGTGTACCTACATTTAAATTAATTGTTTGAAACAATATTGTGCACATATGTTTTTACATTGTACTTCTGTAATTACAGCTGTAATTAATTTATGTAATTACATTTATAATTACACTGTTGACCCATCCCTTACACCTTCACCCATCTTTAAATCTACTCATACCACCAAACCTGTCCCTAACCTTACCCGTATCCCACCTCAATAACAGCAAACGTGTTTTGCAATACAATATGAACACAATAAGTACATTATGCTTATTTTTCGATTAAGTACATAGTAGTTAAGGCCACCTAATATAAACTGGGACCAAAAGCTTCATATGGTAACATCTAAACAAAGTGTTTTTATTCAGATCACCCTTGTGGAACCTGTATTTTTAAGAGTGTGGGATGTATGCAGGATTATTGCTGGACCGTACGTGATAAACCTGTGGGGGTTGGCTAGTAGAGGCCAGAGACTGTGGGATTTACAGGGTTAGTGTTGTTGTTTGTCTCCTCTGGGCACTATAGGGAGTACATGTGCTCCGCAGGTGGAGCCAGACTTTGCCAGGCCCCGCGTTCACCGAACTCAGATGCTACGGTGCCTAGAGAATCTCCACCGGATGTGTGCATGTGCAGCTGTGTGTGGGTCAGAGGGCCAGCAGAGACTCCTGGATGAGCCGGGCTGGTAGGCAGCGGCGGCAGCAGCAGAAATATAAACTAGATTAATAAAACAACAGTGTGGGACTCAAAGGAGCCAACAGACCCCCCTCAGTTCCGCTCCCTCCTTGTTACCGGCGCTCCCTAATATCAGCGGGAGACCGGGCTTCACGGGCTCCGCAGAGGCAACGCCGTGTTTGATTCCGCTTGTGTTTTCCCTCTCGCAACGCACTCCTACTTAACCAGGACAAAGATCATGTGTGGATGAGGAGCAGCGGGCCCTGCTCTGTCTCTCCGCTCCTTCTTGTTATCCGCCCAGCTTGCCTCTTCTCATATGCTCCAGTGACCCCAAACACACATTCATTTGCACAGCACCGGCTCCATCCTCTGCTTTTAACTCACCTGACTTTGCTGGAGAGTTTGAGAATTGGATTGAGATTTAAGCGTCATGCGCGTTCACACTGAGAGGGCATGTGAAGGAAAGTGGATGTTAAAAGTAACTTGCAATGGGGAAAAACCAAATATGTGAAATTTTGAGTTGCATGATTATTGCATGCACTGTAAAAACAGGCAGTTTCTGCATTGACGTGTAAAATTTGTCAGTCCAGTTGAATTGCACTTTTTTAAAACTTTTTCCCCCCCAGTGGAACAACATATCAAATGTGGTAATTTGAAATTTTGCCTGGTTTATTAAGGCAAATTTACTACATGATCTGACACATAAAAATTGCTTTTGGTGGTGTAACCTAATTTGTCTGGTTGGTTTGGTCTGATTAACTAACATTTTTGACTTGTATCAAAAATTTTAATTAACTGAGTTTATTCAAGTCAAAATTGGGTATTTTTTATTTTAAGGTATCCTTGTTACATGCACTGACTATTATAATAAGAATTAATTATGCATAATTTAGTAAGTAACTCTAAGTCAAACCCTAATCCTAACCATATAAGCAGTATCCTTATAGTAATTAATATTACTCAGTATTTAAATATATACTTACATTGTATCATGGACACATTTAAAAAAGTGTAACCCAAAATTATTTAATCTGACTTAATCAACATGACAAATTATGTTATGGTTTAACTTAATTTTAAGGTGATGTTGTTACAGTGTAATTACACAAATAAGTAATGCGTGTAAATTAACTGCATGTACTTACTATAGGGTTATGGTTAGGGTTAGTTGCTTGTAATTATACATAATTTACTGTTATTGCTGTAGTAAACTCTTAAAAATAAAAGCTCCAAAGGGGTGTTTTTGCAGTGATGCCATCGAAGAACCATTTTTGGTTCCCCAAAGAACCAATCAGTGAACAGTTCCTAAAAGAACCATTTTAAAGAACATTTTAAAAATCTAAAGAACATTTTTCCACTATAAAGAATCTTTTCTGCATTGAAGGTTCTATAAATGTTCAAGGTTCTTCATGAAACCATCAATGCCAATTAAGAACCTTTATTTTTAAGAGTGTAAGTACCAAGAAAAAATAGTTTTTAATTAAATGAATAAAACCAGTTAGTTTAGATGTATATCAAGCTTAACAGGCTGATTTATTAAGATTAAATGACATTTTGACTTGAATAAAACCAGATAATTTAGATGTAACCACATGAAGGATACAGTAGTTTTAAGTAGTTTTTGCACAATTAGGGTAGGATTTGAACTATTTATTTATTTATTTGTTTATTTATTTTTTAGTTAGTTTGAGTTCGAATTTAAATTTAAATTTAAATTTGAATTTGATTTGTTTTTTGTTAAGGTAGCCTAAAATGTACTTCACATGGTAACATCTACAGTAAATGAAATGGTTTTATTCAGGTCAAAATGTTATTCAACCTGACAAATACCAACAGAAGAAATGTTTAATAACATCTTGGTCAACCCATGGTTGTTTTTTAAATACACTTTATAAAAAATAAAAAATAAAAAAATCAGAAAAAATATCAGAAAAGTCATGTTTATGGGTTAGATCAAGCACAAATGGATTATTGAGGGAACATTTGCAGGTTACCACTTTTTCCAGTTGTTTCCACTGCTAACCCTTTCAAAAAAGGTAGAAACGTACTGTACGCTTGTCTGCGATACCAAAAGCTGGGTTTAATGTTCTTGTGTCTTGTAAAATGGATGGAAATCTGGGTTGAGATGGTTTAGGATTTGGCTTTGTAATAATTCTATGCTAAATTCAGATCTAGAACTGTGCTTTTCAGTCTCTCTTTTCCTCTCCCTCTCTGGTTTCGTCTCTCATGTGCTTTAAAAAGTGATGATAGCGCATGGCTTCCCAGCTAGCGGAGCCCCAAGGCAAAATGTACATGGCTGCTAGGTACTGTTACGCTTTCTGCTTTCAGAAACAAGCAAACCCCCTTAAAGGATGCTGTAGTGTGGGGAGGGAATGTCTGTGAGCTGGAGAAAGGGAGAGAGAGGAGAAAAAAAAGGTTGAGATAGGAAAAGAGAGGGAGAATTGGGAGGCAGGGGATGAACGTAGGAAGGCAGGAGCCCGAGAGGGAGGGAGCGCTCGGCTGTCTGAGAGAGAGAGAGAAAGAGGAAAAAAGTCCTCACAGTCCCCCAGTTCTTTGTAGAACATTTAGCTTTGACCCTCCCTTGCTTTTTCTCCTCCCTTCCACCTCACACACACATACACACACTTCCATACACACACACAGGCCAACAGATCTGCAGGATACAGTAGTCGCCAGCATTTTATATCTACCACAGTGCTGTTTTAATACATATCTCCACTACAATAGTGTGTTTGTGCCCACAGGTCGCAGTAAGCAGGACTAGGGGCCGATAGACAGACGTGCTTGACACGTTCATGATGCAGTGAAAAATACATCCATACAGATAGCAGTGTAGGGCATGAGCTAGAAACCTTTTTTTTTTTTTTTTCTTTTTTGGTTGAAGAGTAAAGATTGCTTTGGCTGTGAGCTGAGGAGAGACTGAACCCGAGGAACTCTGGGTAAGTTGTGGGCTTTTTTTTCCTGTCTCTGCACTGCTGATTACGATGCTGCTGATTGATTGGTTCACGCTTCTGGATTATCATGGGCGGCTCGTCACCCGGTACCTGATGATGAGAGAATAGAGAGAGAGAGAGAGAGAGAGAGAGAGCAGGGGGAAAGGAGAGCGAGGAGAACAAAAAAAACAACAACAACAAAAAAAAAAAAATTGGCAAATGCACTGACACGGTGTGATTTTTGTCTGTTTACTTCTGTGTTTGCCGGTCGCGTGTGTGGTCTCACTACCGCCCGGCCGCCCTTCGTTAGTGGAGCCGGCACGTGCTGATGAGGTTTCGGGGAGGGGTTAGTCTGATGCCCGCGAGTAGCGGCAGGCCTTTTTGTGAATATGCAGATGAGGGGCGCGTGCTGCGCGCGAGGGGGGCCGGGAGTGTTTACGCTCGCCCTATAGGGAGTCTGATGCTCGACAGATTGCTGGATTTTTTTGTGCGATGCCGTGCGAGGTGGGATGGGAAGAAGCGATGAAAAGATACGACCTGCATGGGAAAGAGCGGAAATGGCAGTATGAGCTTCAGGCTGTATTTTCATGCCACTGACAAGACATGATGATTGCTGACCCCCTCCCGTCGCTCTCCAAACACACGCGAGCGTGTGCGCGCTTTGCCCCTCCCTGAAGTGCCGTGGCTTTTTTCAGCCTCATTTGCATGTCAAAGCAGTGGAAGGCACTGTGCAGATTAGTATGAGATGACATAACGATGTAATGAATTAAACGCTGCCGTTTAGCTGTTGCACGGGGCGGCTCTGCTCTCGCAGCTCATGGGAAACTGATCCACTGCTCTCCCCTCACTGTTTTTTCTCTTTAGTATTTACAGCAGTCGCCCCTCTTTGCATTGTACCACTTTTCTGTAAATCTGTCTGCAAATATGTTTTATAAATATGTACCAATAATGTCTAACTAGCCTTTAAAGGTTACTCTTTGACTATATTTATTCTATTGCTTTATTTTTCTTTTTTTTAGTTGGATTGTATTAGTGTTATTGTAGTATAAATGAGATACCATTCTAGGTTTTTTTTTTTTTGTATTTTCTGTGTAATTTAATTAGTTGTGTTTTTGTTATTGGTTACGTTTTATTTTAAGGTGTCCATGTTACAGTGTAATTATACCTTTAGCTACTGAGTAATATTAATTTACTACATGTACTTCTTACAGGGTTAAGGTTAGGGTTTGGCTTAGGGTTACTTGTATGTAATCATGTCTATAAAGTGTTTCTTAATTTTTCTTTCAGTTTTAGTTTAGTTATTTTAGTGCATCAATTTAAGACTACTGTAAAATAAAATTAGAAATGTTGCTCTGGCACCTAACTGAATATTGTATTTGACTTTGGTTAATGTATCATTTATTTCAAGTAATTTTTTTTTAATAGTTTCAGTTTTAGTTAACTATAAAAACCTGAATAAGTTTTTATATTGTATTTGACTTTGGTTAATGTGTCATTTATTTCAAGTAACTATTTTTAGTTTTAAATAGCCTTTTTAGTTAACTATAAAAACCCTGGATTGAATAATATCAGGCCATATATCTCTCCCCAATTCAAATGGTCTGTTTTCAACCATCTTTTCTGTGGTGAATTGCAATTTTAATGTCAAACAAATGTTTTAAACAGGCAAACAAACAAAAAGAGTCTAATCCATATGTATTTCTAACAATCAACATACTGTTGATAATTGCTTTATTTTAAATTCTAAAACTCTGCTTTCTCTCAAGCATAAATCTGTGAAATTTATCTTATTTCGAACAATTCATCTGCACGTTTTGTTTCAGTATGACAGACTTCCCTGGTGACATATGCAGGACTTCTCCAGTCACTTTGTCTACATAAGCCCCACCCCTTTCTTAAAATTGCCTGCAAACTCGTGTTCATATCTGCCTCCCACATCTCAAAATCCATTAAACAGCCAGTGACCAGAACCTAGCCCCGTCCTACATTTTCTTTCTTTTTTTCTTTTTGGTCATCTGTTTCTTTCAAATGTGCATCATAATATGGAAGAAAAGATACCTTCTTTTCTGTGTCACAGCTAATGAGTGTTTTAGCCCAACTCAAAACTAGCTTGATTCTCTTAAAGCATTTTTGGAAATTTGAATCTGAAGGTATGTCAAGTTCAAGCTCGCTTAGGATTCATTCAAACAATGTCCTTGTACTGTATGTTTGCAGTAGGATCATCAAGAAAACAACAACAACAACAATTTAATTAGAAAATAACTAGAACTTTCAATTTGACACACTAATTTAGTGCAGTTAATTAAGTAGCACGGGTTTGTTTGTCGAAATAGCCAAAAATACATTGTACTGGTCAAAATGATCTATTTTTCTTTTTCTTTTATTTCTTTTAATGATATTTTGTAAATTTCCTATCGTAAATATATCGAAACGTAATTTTTGATTAGTAATAAGCATTGCTAAAAACATTTGGACAACTTTAAAGGCGATCTTCTCAATATTTTTTTTTTTTTTTTTTTGCACCCTCAAATTCCAGATTTATAGTTAGATAGACAGTTGTATCTCTGCCAATATTGTTCTATCCTAACAAACCATACATCAATGAAAAACGTATTTATTCAGCTTTCAGATGATGTATAAATCTCAATTTCAGGAAAAATTATTACTGGTTTTGTGGTCCAGGGTCACACATGTCTGCAGTCAAAATAGCCCCAGCTGTTACTAAAAGTAATGCGCCTCACCAATTAAGAATTAAGAAAGTTAAATTATCTTACCTTAATGTGTTGCTTATGGCGTGAGATGGTGAATTCAAGATTCAAGATTGACTGCCAAAAATGTCCAACATTTAAAAATATTGAATCCTAATTATAATAGATACATCCCATGTTAAGTCTACATCTAACAGTGACAAATTGATGGCAAACGGATAGGCAAAATAGACATTCAAATATGAATATAAAAACAAAAAAGGACCTCTAGTGACATTTTGTGATGTTTATTCAATGATATATATTTTTTCATACTTTTTTTTCAGCAACTAATATTATAGGGGATTAATTGCTATTAATTGAAATAACTAATTAACATATCATAACATAACTTATTTGATTGATACTAATAGAAATGTATCACTTTCGCTGATTCTCTTATATAGTTATAAGACCGTGTTGTGCTTTTCTAAGACCATCGCAAACACAGTTTACTATTGCACTGTCTGTTCTCTCATTCACTCTTTCTATATATGTTGACTATTTCTTTTCTCCTCTTTGTCATTTGTCATTTTTGCTGTCATTTTTGCATTCTCCTCTTCTCTTTCTCTCGTTTTCATTCTCATCTACGCTGCTGTTTTTTGAGGAGGTGTTTGACAGCTATTGTGTGAATGAACTCTTCAACTCAGTATATTATAGTTTGTTTTACATCGCAATAACTAGACACGCTGATTTCCTCCTGTAGCGGCTCCTAAAACCATTTCTACTCTCATCTATAAAACACACACACACGCACATGTCACACCTCTCAAGACTCTGGCAATAACCCGGCGTGAAAAAATCTACAATGAACCTCCTTGGGGACTGAGAAGTCCCTAAAACCTTGCATCTCATAGTCCAGTGAGAGAGGGATGGCTCATGTGTGTGTGTGTGTGTGTGTGTTTGTGTGTGTGTGTGTGTGTGTTAATGGCTTTGTACTGTTGAGCCGCACATTGATTGATGTTCAGGAAGAGGCGGTGGTTTTATGAAGCTGAGAGAGACGGAGGCACGGCGGGCCGCTCTCCTGTGGGTCTCGGCGGTAACACAGCCGAGTGTGTCACACATATCACCCGTCCGCCCCTGACAGGCTGGAGAGGCTGCCACCATATTGCAGGAGTGTCTCTCTACTATTGACCAAGTCACCTGAGCAAACTGGCTGGCAGCTGGATTGGTCCCCTGTCTCTCCAAACTTCATTTTCTCTCTTTTATTTTATTCCTTTTTTATCAGCTCAATTCACTTCTCGCACTCTGTATTGATTAGAGTTGTCCAACGCTGACTTGATATCTGTCACCTATTTAGGACACCAGCTCTCTTATTTCATTACATGAACTTGAAAATTTGATAATGACACAAAAAAGTTTGATGTAGAACTTGAGGCCAAAAAATAGAAAGTTCAGACATGTTTGCATTGCCAGACATTTTTGCAAATATTAATTTAGGTTTATAGTAATATATAGCAATTGTAACACTTAATTTGAATGATTTCACATGCTTGATAGAATTTTCTCTCTACTTGAGAAAAACAAGTGAGATCCTATTTCTTTATAAGAAATATAGATAAATAAAAATTAATTAATTGATTAATTAATACAAAAAGGTGAGCATATTTATTAATTTATTGAGGTTATTTTCATTTGCCTTTTAATGTTTTAAAAGTTTGAATTTATAAATATTTTAATTAGTTAATCATATTAAACGCAAGTTAAGTTAACATGCATGACAAATACCAACACTGTCACTATACTGAAAAAAAAGATGGTGTAGGATTTACTTAGAAACAGTTTTCACTCACAGTTGCTTGGAAATGTCACAAATAACTGCGATAGCAAGTAAAACTGCAAAAAATAATTTATGTGGAATTACTTGTCATTTATGTAGAAAGACTTACAGTCATTTTAGTCACACAAAACACTTAATCTTTGTTTTATTTACAAATTTTAGGTGAGGGCATTTGTAAGTCTAGTTATGAAATTAATCGCATAATTTAATCCTTATGTATAATTTAATCCTTAAAAATAAATAGATTCATCTGGTTGATTTACCAGCTGATTTACCAGGTTTAAACTAATTTCAAAGGGTTATATTATAGGTTCCAATTAGACATTTGCTTTAAATACACATTATTTAGTAATATCAATAGTAAACTATTAAAGCATTTAAAATACATTTATTTCATGCTAAGTACTACAAATACATTTACATATTATGCACTTAATAAAAATACCCTGCAATCGAACTTTTAGTATACTAAACTGGTGTATTTAAAGTCTGGAAATTGGAACGACTAATTTTGTACTTAATGCACTTCAATGCAATAAGTCCAAGTAAAGATATACTTAAGTATATTTGATTGTGCTAATGTGGAACTATTGCAAGTATACTTTAGGTGCACTTTATTAAATTATTTTGCATTTAAAGACCAATATTATTTAAAGATCATACAATCCTCATTAGCAGTGACATTAAAACATATTTTAGGCTAATATGTTATGAAATGTGCATTAGTGCACAAGTAGTACTCCAAATAAAGTCTTGAGTGATATGTCAGTAAATATGTTAATAGACTTGAGCTATACTTAGTATAAAATAAATGCATTTTAAATCTGTTACTTTTTTACTATTATTTGATACACAAACATGAAATATTTTTTAATATCAAATTTGCCTTCAACCGTTGTTACAACGGCTCAGATTTTATTATAAACTTGATTTCTGCAGAAACGCAAATTAACCAGTAAAAACTGTCCAATGAAATTATCATGTTTCCTGTTCTTTCGACAGACGGGCTGAGTGGCAACTGAATAATCAATGAGTTTCCTGTCGTAGTACAAATACCTCATTGATTTCATTGATTTATGTATCAAGCTGTAATTTGATTTTCAGACCGTGCCGTTTCAGCGTGAGGGAGGCTGAAAACGGTGAAATCAGGGGTTGTGTTGTGTGTTTCTCCGCGGTTGGAGTAGTTGAGGAGGTGCAGTGCAGCGCCGGACTCTAGGGTAATGAGGACGCTCTCTGACAGCTAGCCTAAAGTGTATGGATGTGTTTGGTGCTAGTAATCGGCTGCATGAACCCAGGGGGATGGGGGTGCGTGTGTGTGTGTGTGTGTGTATAAGAGAGAGAGAGTGATTTGATGCTTTATGGCTGTGATGCACAAACAGGGACACACAAGCTAGAATACACACACACGCAGGCAGATCAGAGGTCCTCTGGGATTCATGCTTCGCTTCCCTCCCGCTCGGCTAAACACACAGAAGCAAACGCATGACCACTCATAGAACACTCTTTATTAGAATGTATCTACAAATCATACACGCACTCAGTCTAATCCATACCAACACGCATCCCACAATCCATCTCGCATTGGTTCCCCTACCGAGATGAAAATATTTCAACTTATCAATGCTTCTTACCTTAAAGGAATTAATAAATAGCATCGCTCACATTCGTAATGATGCATCGAGTTAGAAAAGCAACGTCGTAGCCGGTCGTTGCGTTGTTGCAAAGTATCGAACGCGTGGAATACCAAACAAATGCTTTTCCAATATGGCCAAGAACATGAATAATGTGATATCATTTATATCTCTTAGCGCTGCCACAGATGTGGCTTTAATTGCATTATAAGGTTTGTTTTGCTCCAGACCACATCTCAATTTGAGTTTTGGAGCCTGTGGCAGCAGTGCCACTGATACGATTAATATAAACCAGCCCCTATTGGACCAGTGAAATTGCACACGCTAATAAATACATATACGACGGAATAAATATTGATCGTGCTGGCTATGTGGACAATGCGTGTTTGACTTGATTTCCACAATTTGCGAGCCAGCGAGGTTGTTATGTTGTCTCTGGCTTTGAGAAGCCGCAAATAACGTGTTGGGCTGCGTATATATAGCATACGTGTCAAAGGATAAGTCAACAAATAGGTGCGCGAGCGGGGTCCGAGCCGAACTCCTCGCTCGTGTCACTCCGCGCTGCAGTTTTCACTTTCTCCTCTTGGTGCTCTATTGCCAATAACGAGGATGGGCAGGAAAGGGAATTATTGGTATTGATCTACCCAAGGGGATCATTAGGAATCACTATCAATCCACAGCTCTGTGCCGCACAGTACCGGCCAGCACAGACATTGCCAATTTGTCCCTATTAGAGAGCCGGGTTTGTGTGTGTCTGCTCGTGTAGAGGCCGCCTGGAGCCCGGTGCGGCGAGGCCAGCTGCGGCTGACCTGAGGACAGTGGACAGTGGTGGTCACCTCCTAACAGAGCTCCCGAGAGACACACACATGTGAGATTAAACTAAAATGGGCGAATGATGTAAAAAAGAGGACGGTCCACTGACGAAAAAGACATATACTTAAAGTTAATGATTTATTTGTGCGTCAATGCACATTTTAAAGAGAAAGTTCACTAACAAAATTGTAATTCTGTCATTGTTTACACTCATTCTGAAACTGCATGACTGACTTTTTTCTGTGCAACATAGAAGAAGTTAGTATTTTGCGAAATGAGAAATGTTTTTACAATGGAAGTCAATGGGAACCAAAAGAGTTTGGTTACCAACATTCTTTAAAAAATATCTATTGTGTTACACAGAGGAGAGAAATGTAAATTTCAAATGTAAAGCAAACTGTGATGAGCTGCTACATTTGTTAAAACAAAAAATAAACATTTTTTAAAAAATACATAAAAAAAGAGAGTATTTTAGTGTTTTTACAATGGAAGTCAAAGGGAACAAAAAGAGTTTGGTTACCAGTATTCTTAATATAAATTTATTTTCTGTTACACAAAAGAGAGAAATGTACACAGTTTGGATTGACATGAGGGTGATTGACAGAACTTTAATTTTTGGGTGAATTATATGGGTATTGGGTGAATATGTATATTTAAATGTCAAATATAAAGCAAACTGTATATATTAAGCAGTAATATCAACTTTAAAGTATTTTTGATGAGCTACAATTGTTAAAACAAAAAATAAACATTTTGACAGTCAAATGTAAGTCTATTAAGTAACATACTTTATTAATGTAAATATTAATGTAAATATATTAAATATATTAAAGAAATATTCATTATTTCTATTTATGTATATGTATAATATTTTTTATAATGTTAATTTCATTCAATAACAACAACAACAATAATAATAATAATAAAAATATTTTTTTAACAAATGTAACAATTTAACAAATCGTGGTAAAAGAATAAAAAAGATACTCATGCTACCTGCTTCAACCCACAAAATATTTATTTTATTTTATTTTATTTTTAGTGTGGCTTTGGGTTCATTAGGTAGGGTTAACTTCACAATGCACAATGCCAGGTTTATTAGACAACTAGATAGGAACTGTGTTCTGCTGTTTAAAAATCTTAAATTGAGCTATATGGTTATTTGGTGATTAAAACAGTTGTTGATGTTTACATTAAGCTTCTTTATAACAGTTTTTGAAGAAACTGTTACTTTGTAGATTGTGTTTCTAAAGGAATTTTCTGTGGAACTTTAAAAAAAAAAAAAAAACTCTTCTATAGCAGCAGACTCAAAAGCTTTTTCTGGTTCAAATAGGAACCTTTACAGTTTTACATTGAACATCAATTTTTAAAATTGTTTCGAGCACTTCTCAGAGTTTCTTTCCAAGGGTCACCGGCGAGCCGTGTAAGCTGATCATTTTACTCCTCGCAGCCCTGTCTGGATTTCTTAGCAGTAGTTGCGCTGCTTTCTTGAATGGTTTGTTGATCAGCGTTCGCGGTCTCCGTGGTACCAGACTACATGGGTGCTCCTACATCACGTTTTAGATCAGACACGCACTGCGCTGCAAAAAACCATTCTGTTGTGTTGTGATGTAGCGAGTCCTATCACTCGGTAATACAAAATCTAATATCGCTATATCGTGAGCCCTTCAATATCCCTCTCTTTCTATTTCTCTCTCTCTTCTCTTCTGTTTTGTTTTGTTTCCTGCCAAGTGTACACAAGAAAGATTGCCAAATTTAATAGACCTTCACCTTCAGAAATCTCATGCTTCTTTACAGGACCTCCCGTCTTAACCCAGTTCATTCAACAATGTGTCAACAGCGAGCGCGCTCATAGAAACACACACAGACGTTTGTTCCTCCACGTTTTAACGGCTGTTATGAAAATCCATGAGTGTTCATCCACCTCAATAGCATTTGGAATGGTGTTATAGAAAAATCCATGACAAAAGATTTGTCCCCTGTACCTGGAGAATACTGATGCATTATTCTGGGATGGTGTGAATGTTTACAGGGTTCTGTGGGGAACTGCAAAAATTTACTGTGTGATGAATACAGGAACAATCCGTGAAAAACAAAAACGCTGGTGCACGCTTGTGCAAAAATATACATGTACTTTTAAGGGTGTCGGTACTGATTTATCCTGGCCGAGTGAGGCAGGGATGTCCAGAGACCTTTTTTCCCACGACCTTTGACCTTAGTGTGGCCTCTGTGACCTGGAGCGGCTGCTGATGTGGACTTTCTCACAGCCGCTGATCAACAGTGTTGTCATCGACACGTTGACCGTTTAAGGTCTAGACAGACAGATTACAGGTACACTGATCTGCCAAAACAGAAAGTGCATTCAAAAGACTGTTTTTACTGAAATGCAAGTATGTATGTAGAGTGTACATGTGTTGTATTTTCCAGTTACAAGAAAGTCAAACCTTGGCTGCATGATTGTTTGTATTGTTACGAAAAATGTAGTGTTTTGACTGTATTATTATACACATATCCAATTTTATCCGTATACAAATAGTACACTCATGTAAAGCAGTGACCCTGGACCACAAAACCAGTCTTAAGTAGCATGGGTATATTTGTAACAACAGCCAAAAATACATTGTATGGGTAAAAATTATGGATTTTTCTTTTATGCCAAAAAACATTAGGATATTGGGTAAAGATCATGTTCCATTAAGAATTGTAAACGTCCTACCGAAAATATATCAAAACTTAATTTTTGATTAGTAGTATGCATTGCTAATAACTTGATTTTGACAGCTTTAAAGGTGATTTTCTCAATATTTAGATTTTTATTGCACCCTCAAATTCCAGACTTTCAAATAATTGTATGTCGACCAAATATCGTTCTATATAACAAACCCATCAATGGAAATCTTATTTATTCAGCTTTCAGATGATCTCATAATCTCAATTTAAAAAAAATGACCCTTATGACTGGTTTTGTGGTTTTTGTTTTGTTTTTTTGTTTTTTTTAAGTGGCATTGCAAAATGTAACTATATTATAATTAGCATCTACCAAGTGACCAGTGAATTTGCACCAAATTACTGTTAGCTTTACTGGACTCATGTTAATTGATATATATTATTAAGTTGTTCAGCTTTATCTGCATACATAGTATACAGTACACTTGCATAGTGCGATATATGCTATAGCATATTTTAACATCACAAAATTTAAGCTCTAATGTGATAAATACATACTTTAAGGTATAAATATATTAGAATATTGTAAACATTACCATTATGAGTTTCTGTAAAGCTGTTTTGAAGCAATGTACATTGTGAAAAGCGCTATATAAATCAATTTGATTATTTGACTTGACAATTTACAAACATAGTAATAGCTAGATTAAATGAAATGTTACACCATGAAAGTAAGATTTAAATTAAAAACGCTATTAGTGAAAGTGAAAAAATATATTTAATGACCCGATGTTTTTGAGATTTTTTAAGGGTCAGATTAGGAGGAAAAACACTTTTATGTACCAACTGCACGATTCTGCTTTTTGCAGTGCACACTGTGCTGTCACAACCTCAGTCATGAATCTGCCGCACACAACACATGTCCCTCAGCACCACCATTTTATCTCAAAGCCATGTTCACAGAAGAAAGAGTCGATGCGGGAACACCCAGAGAAACATTCAACCACAGACAAGACTCAAAACCACTAGTTGTCTATATATATGTATTGAAAATCAGTGTGCATGTGAAATAGCTGAACGAGAGGAACTGAATGTGTTTTATTTTGATGTGATGTTGTGATACAGCCCCTCATGATGTGTAGTTTGTCCAATAGAGGGCAGTCTTCACTGCCCAGAGCATGACCACTAGCACAGCTTTAGAGCATTGTCTGAACAGTGAATTTAGTGGGTTTTCTTTTTCTCTCTCTGTATTCTGTTTTTGCATGTTTTTTTTTTACTAAACACAAACAGATCGTGCACCTTTGCTGGTTATATTGTTTCTACATGCTAGCTTGTGTCCTTCTATTATTTATGTTTATTAAATATGTTACAGGCATATTGGTAGCAATAGCCAACAATACATTGTATGGGTCAAAATTATTAATATTTCTTTTATGCCAAAAATCATTAGGATATTAAGTAAAGATCATGTTCCATGAAGATATTTTGTTAATTTTTTATAGTAAGTATATCAAAACTTAATTTTTGATTAGTAATATGCATTGCTAAAACCTGATTTGGACAACTTTAAAGGTGATTTTCTCAATATTTAGATTTTTTTTTTTTTTTTTTTCTAGATTCCAGATAGTAATAGTTGTATTTTGGCCAAATATTGTCCTATCCTAATAAACCATACATCAATGGAAAGCTTATTTATTCAGCTTTTACATGATATAAATCTCACTTATGACTGGTTTTGTGGTCCAAGGTCACATATTATAATGTTTTTTCTTTGTATTTTTGTAGCTCTATACACTATACTGTACAAAATGTGAGAAGATCCCAAACATGAGTAGGGGGAAAAAAAACGTTACATGAAGAACTATTTCAAAATTTTGAAGAGAAGAAAAAACATTGTATTTCTTTTGTTTTTGATGTCAAAAGCCATATGTCCAATTCATCTAACAGTAATTTGGTGCAAATTCATCAGTCAGTAAATGCTATCCAAAATAGGGACAAGCCAATATCTGATGTAAAATATCTCACAATGCTATATTATACATCTGTATCCGATCAGCAACATAGTAAAGTGCATGTTTATAGAGGACAGGTCTTCCTTGTCTGTTAGCATGTGGATCCACAAACATGTGGCTTTCCACCACCAGAAATGAATGTGAAATGTAACGTGAAGGACAGCTGTTAAAGGGAGTAGTATTGCTTGTGTGTGTGTGTGTTTTGATGAGGCAGTGGAGGCAGACGGTCTAGGTATAATCAGATAAAACCAGGGATCGCTCACTAGCCACAAAAGGCCACAAATAAAAACATATATTAAAAACAGAAGACACAGGGAATCGGCGTCGTATTTTTGCTTACGGGACGCGGCGCTCACGGGCAGATCGTCATCGTAATAAGGCTGCGTGTACGTGAGCCTACGTGCGTCTGTTTTCCTGACAGACCTGCGGACAGGGAGCCGGAGAAAAAGCGGCGAGATAGATGAGGGCCACGCTGAGGCTGTGGGTGTTTTAATTATAGGGGCTCTGTAGCTCGCTATCTTTCCTGGGCTTTAGCTCTGTCTCATGATTTGAGCGCTACCTTTATCCCTAAGCCTTCAGCTCCTCTGGCCAAACAAAGAAAAAAGGGAAGGGCAAGGCTGGGGTTTTAAAGCCGCTACTATGCCACGCTTACCATTAATATCCCTTCAATCACGCCTTTTTTATGTGGTGCCGAGCGCGCTAACCCCTTTAAACTGACCCTCATGGCCTTTATTACAGCCGTCCCAGGACGTGTAAAAAATATGCTTCTAGAAGGTTTCAGATGAACCGCTTCCCAGCTCCGATACGCCGCTGGATCTACCGAATAAGCACGGGGAAGAAGCTTTTGCTTGCTGTTTTCCTTCCTCTGTGTATTTCGCCCTCCTCTCTGTCTCTTTTCCTTTCCTCCTCCTCCTATTTTTTTATTTTCTTTCTATCTGCGGAGTAGATCATCGAAATGCCAAGCGTTCCGGATACATAGTGTCTATGACAACACTATTGGCTGAAAATGGCTTGTATGGATGGGCATGCCGGTCACATGACCTCACCCTAGAGCCTTGCTGAAAGAGACTCCAGCAAAGATTCCACATATAGACATGCCAGAGGATTTGACATTTCTTTGAGGCTAGAAATGATTGGGATGTTTTCAAGTAAAACGGGTTGGATGCTTTTTAAAAGAACATTTTTATACTAGGATATTAAATCTGTATTTTATTTTAAATTATTGTTATTATTTAAAAATAAAAATCATATTAGGATATTTTATTTATTTATTTTTTTAAATCTTGAAATGTTAAATAATTGCTTTCAGCATCCCAAACTCTCATTTTACCAGCAGATAAAATGTATAACATTTTCATATCTGTAAATTCCAAAATTCCTTAAATCCTTAAATGTTTAGCAGGGATGTTTGTAATATTCGGTCCGTACAGTATCTCCATGACAACATACTTTTTTTTGATGACGGTTCCCGTCTTGACATTTCTCCATTTGGTGAAAATTGTGAATTGCCTTGACTCTTTCTTCAGCCAACATGTCACAAGGAAAAAAAAAAAAATGTGTTATGGGGGGGTGTTGGGGGGATCTAATGGGCGTCTGGACTGATTGTCCTCAGCCGTGGCAGTAGAGACAAAGCAGATGAATTGTGAAATGTATTCGAAGAGATTGGAGACAAGTGCATGTCAGCACCCCCTCCATCTCTAGTCCTCCACCCACCCTCTCCTCTCCTCTTCTATCCTCTCCTCTCTTCCCTCTGGATTTCTCCCTCTCCATCTTCTCTCTTTTTGTCTGACACGCTGCATAAAAAAGGCATGACAGCACTGCTCTGTTTGAGCAAAATATTAGAAAAAGAAAAATGCAATTTTCTCCGCTTTCAGATGACTTATCCTCGCAGTTGATATTTGTTTGATATTTGCTCGGTTGCATGCATTTTAATTGTCAAATATTACGATGGGCATCGCAGAACGATTTCATTTGAATTATCGAAATCAACAGTAGTCATGCAGAGAGAAAAATCATTAGTGCATTAAATGCACAAGAAAAAGGTCTTGTCTCTCTTTTGAAATATTTTTGCATTTTATAAAATGTCTTTTTTTTTTTTTTTTTAATTAATCAAATTATTATAAATCAAATAAGTGAATAATTCAGTCTTCATCATCATTGCATTTGAACCTGACTGTCTGCTGTCCTGTCTGAGGGAGCGTCTGGCCCCTGTCTAGCTTTCGTCTGGCCCCTGCCCCAACCTGTGACCCTTAACCGAGAATGGACGGAGTCAGTTAGTCAGCAGTGTGTGTGTGTGTGTGTGTGTGTGTGCGTGTGTCTTCCTCCTCACTAGCTTGGCTTGAACACTAGAGACAGTCCAGTCTCTGCTGTGAGACTGAATTTTACATTTCCTGCCTTATGTGTGGCTTTGAATAAAATCAGTGCGTATATACCACAGAGAACAAAGAGAGAGCGAAATCTTAGACAATAATGTATACGTGTGTGTTTGCTACAGACATAAAGAGTTGGAATTGAGACGGCCGTTCCCTTTGTGAATGATAATGAATCGATAGATCGGTTTTGGAATTTGTGAAAGATGATTATAAAGCCTGTTGACTCAGTAGTAAATGGCAGCTCGGTTCTCGCACTCTTTGTTTTCAGGTGAATGTATTTATTATTCATTCTTGCATCAGTGTATATCTCAGGCCCTCCATATTTGACTATGAATAATGGAAGAGCTTGTGGAGCATAGAGGTGGAGGTGTGTGTGTGTGTGTGTGTGTGTGTGCGGAGCTGTGACTGGCCACTGCTGGGTCCTGCTCGGTCTGCCTCAGTGCCCTTAATAACAGTGTATAAATCAAGAGTCTCCTGTCAGCCACGCTGCCTTCATTAAAATCAAATGGGAAACTGGCCTCTTTGGATCCAATTTTAATAAAACCAGGTAATCAAATACGGCTCAAAAAATAGGTCATCATTTCACAGGCTCTGAGATGGCCGCCACACAGTGTTTTGTGTACACGCAATGTTAACAGGGTCGAAGACCTTCCTACGTTACACACACTGCACTAATACAGTATACTTGCTCACACACACACACACACACACTGCCAAAAATAGTCGGCGTGATTGAAAGTGATGCATTGAAAATTTCCAGCAGTTATTTTTTGTCATTCAACTTTCTCTGAAGTTGATTTAATTGACAATGAACGTTTCAAACTTCAAACGAGAAATTTTTGAGTGTGTGTCTGTGTAATATCATCTGATTTATTTATATGAACATCTGATATGTTCAAGTCTAACATTTATTTTAAATCTACATTTTTAATCAAAATTATCTTATATGTATGAAATGGTTTTGAAGTTATTTCACAGACATGTTTTGATCATTTCCGAAATGCAGAAGCTTCCCTTGAAAACTTCTGACGTTGCATATTAAATATGCATAAAAAATCACACCATGAATTATATTTAATTTTTTGCATGACTAAAGAATTTTTAAATATTCATTTAAAATCCAAAACATTTAGGAAATTTTAATAAGATCCGTTTTCATTTTTTCCCCTTGCTGTATGTTGGATGGCTATAAATTCGTAGGTGGATTGTTTTTACGGGCTATAAAGCTCAGCCGAGAGCGGCGATACATTGCTGCGACGGACCCTTTGGTGCAGAAGGTGATGTGTCGACAATGTTTTGGGGCTTTTCGGCAATGATTTCAGCTGCAGATGCTTTGGTTCCCGAGCGGCGATGTCGGACTGTCTGTCTGTGGCTTTTCGGCACAGATGACTGGCCGAAATCCAGCCAAGCGTGTATCACACTCTTGCAGTGAGTGTATGAGAAACATGAACCATCAGCCCCCATTTGGTCCCCCCTAAATAACCTTTATCACCTCATTCCTGCTCCATCTGAGGGGGACATACGCTGATTGTACTTATTTATACCGCTGGACCGCGATTTTATATTTGAGCTTGGCCGACAGAACTGTAAATCAGACAGTTCTAAAAAATGTGATCAGTAAATAAGATTATCGAGCAGTGGCAGATTACATATGCTGTTGATTAAGTAATTTATTATTTTTTTTAATTAATTATTAATTTATTTATGTTAACGAAAAATTATATTAAAGCAGATCAACACTTAGATGCACAATCATGATAGATGTAATAGATAATTGTGTTTTTTACTCTATGTAAACAGCAATGAATATTTCTGTGACAAGATGGAGACAGGAAGATCTCTCTAATTCAGTCGATGAGCAGAAGAGGGCACTCTCACTCGCTCTATTTTTTATTTCTTTTCTCTCTCTCTCTCTTTATTTCTCTCTCTTTCCCTCCCTCCGCGAGCTTCATTCGCTCTCCTATCTCCCTTTGAAAATACACAGGCAAAAAAAAAAAAAAAAAAATGCACCATGTGCCTTATGATGTGCATTAGTCCCTCTGACACAACCACAAATATATATGAGATATGCTAATGATTTTTTACATTTCTTTTGCATTTGCTCCTGTTTTGATTTGTTCCTGTATTTTTTAGTCATTAACAGAGGACAATTTTAAGCCACACTTTAAAAAAAAATGAATCGGGGCACTTGTTTCCTTAAGAAGACATTCCTGTTCTCTCAAAATGACTTTTTTTGGCGTAGTCATGTTATTTAATATTTTTCAGTTGAGGTAATTTAAATTTAGATAATTTAAATTACCTTTACAGTATAGTAATATTCTTTTGTCTGTATAACCTCAAAATGGTGTGCTACTTCATGCACGATCTGCTCAAAGCTTGTGATGGACTGGTCTTATTACTCTCTGATATGTTGGGACATACAACAAGCGGTTTGGAGAAATGAACGGATGGATGGATCTGCTCCAAAACGCAGGACTAAAACACAAAACACTCCCTGGCTTGTTCCTCCGCCTGCAGCAAATGGCATTTTGCACGCGTGTCCTCTCATCCGACACGACGATCGGATGCATTCGGGTCGAGACTGTCGGTCAGCCTGCGTATTGAGAAATCATAGAGTCTTGCGGTTTTAAAGATGGTATTGGAATGGGGAACAATGACAGCGTTTCTCCTTTATGCACGTGCTAAATGAAGAGTGCTATTCTCTGTGGAGATGTTTCCTTTTTATTATGTGTTTATGTAAACCCTCAGAGAGCTTAATACAGCAGTGGCTGCCAGGTTGCTTTATTCACGTTCTCCTTTCAGATCTTTAGAGCTGCCAGATTTGCCTTTTTAAAAATAGTGGTCATGTTTTCTGTCTTGTCTTTTTTCCCGCTTTTAATCTCTATGGCCCTATTTTCTTGATTCCTCAAAGTGGATGCCACCCCCCAATGCCTTTATATCCACACACACACACGCACTCGGATACACATATACATGGAACCGTAAGAACGCGCTGCAGTGATTACGGTCCCCCATACACACACAAACACAAACAAACAATAGCTTCCTGGGTCCAATTGCTCATTCTGTCTCCCAGAAGCCCTCTCTCTCTCTTTCTCGCTCTCGCTCTTATGATGGGCCACTGTAGTTCCTGTCTCTCCCTCCTGCGTTTGTCCTCTCTCCTCTCCTCCCGCTGCTTCTCTTCCTGTTGCCGGTCTGGGTTAGCATGTTAGCTTGGGCCCCCGCTGGCTTGAATGAATACACATCCTCATATCTGCTATGGGGAAGGTGCTGGCTATAGACAACAGCATCCAGCTTTCTCTCTATCAAAGGGTTATCAGGGTCCCTCAGGCACTTTGAGGGGCAGCTCTGAAGGAGAGAGAGAATAGTGTGGATGTGTTTGTGTATAGCACATATAGATTACTTATTGTGCACAAGTGAATATATATTATTAATGTATATATATATATATATATATATATATATATGGTGTGTGTAATAATAGTGTTATTATTGATAATTGCATTATTTAATTTTTTCTTTTTTTTTGTAGTTTCGATCAATGATTTTAATTTTCAAATACATTTTTTAATTTTAATATTATATGTGACCCTGGACTACAAACCCAGTCTTAAGTAGTATGGGTATACTTCTAGCAATAGCCAAAAATACATTGTATGGGTCAAAATTATTGTTTTTTCTGTAATGGCAAAATCATTAGGATATTAAGTAAAGATCATGTTCCATGAAGATATTTTGTAAATTTCCTACTGTAAATATATCAAAACGTAATTTTTGATTCGTAATATACTATTACTAAGAACTTCATTTGGACAACTTTAAAGGCAATTTTCTTAATTATTATTATTTTTTTTTTGCACCCTCAAATTCCATATTTTTGAATAGTTGTATCTCAGCCAAATATTGTCATATCCTAACAAACCATACATCAATGGAAAGCTTATTTATTATCAGTTTTCATATGTATTATATATCTTAATAAAAAAAA
This sequence comes from Labeo rohita, assembly GCF_022985175.1. Lineage (NCBI taxonomy): Eukaryota > Metazoa > Chordata > Actinopteri > Cypriniformes > Cyprinidae > Labeo > Labeo rohita. The sequence goes on from NC_066875.1 coordinate 5,904,242, forward strand.
AGACCTTTGTGACTGTTTTTGTGGTCCAGGGTCATACATGATTAATTCTGTATACTGAAAATCTAATGATCATTGTATTATAAATATTTATAGTATTGTTGATAATAATTGTACAAATGTATTGCAAATAAATAATTCATGTTAATTTAAAAATATATTTTATAATTGTGAGTTAGAAATAATAGTTTTTTTATTGATAATATTTTTAAAATGTATTTATAAGAATTATCAATAAATTATATTAATTGTATTATAAATTGAATTATATATTATATAATAAATGATATTAATTATGTGTTTAATGTTACTTTTCAATATGTTATTAATTATTTATAATAAATGATTAATGTATTATAAATATAAATATCAATAATTTTTACAATTATTTAATTTCAATGAAAACAATTCCTATTAATTTGGTTTAAAAAATATTTTTTATTTATGTTTTATATATAATGCAAACTTAATTTATTGCAAATATTTGTAATTTTACATGTAATTATATTATATATGTAACTTTATACATATAGAATTACAGATCGTTTTCTAGTAAATAAATATTCTTATTATAAGGACATGTTTTTATTTACGCAATTTAAACAAGGCACTATGCCATTAGTTGTGACGCAAATTCTAGCATTAACTCATTTTCTTCAATAAGTAAAATTTGACAGTAATTTAGGTCTGTAGAATTGTGTTTATAAATGTAAAGGTGATGTGTGTAGCAGCAGGCAGATGCTAGCTTGGAGTCTATTCCTCAGCACTGTATTAGCACGTCAAGATGGACTGCCGTAATGAATTGCCATCCCCAAATTTTGCAAGTTAAAAAGTGAGAATGCGAGTAAACCTTTGTTTATGTCACCTATCAGCATGAAATATTTACCATCCTCTGGCTCCCGGCTCGCTGTCTCCCAGCAGCATGATAAAAGCTAAGCATCCTGTCTTAACCCCTTCCTGTGCCGCCACCGCTGAAACTAGAGTCAGAACTTCAGTACGAGCAGGAAAAGACATCATAAAAAACCTCCCCTGCGACTCAAAGCCCGTTTCAGGTGCTTTCCTTTTCTCTCACAGAAAAAAAAAAAACATTCCTCGGGGAACCGCGAGAGCATTTGACCAGGTGATTGTGGCGACACTGTAAATATATTATTCGCGAATCTGTGCGGTAACACACCCATTTGGAATTTCCACACGTGTGGTTTACACATGTGTTGTTTGTGCAGTGTTTCTATTTGAGACACACATTTTTGTTTCAGGTTTGTGTGCTAAAATGCATGAATAGATGTGTGTGAGTGATGGAGAAGCATCTGGCTTTTTTTATGCGATGAAGTGTGTCTGCGGCACATTTCTCTCGGTGGAGGTGTGGGTGTGGGTATAAAATGCCTGCGGTTGCCTTGCAGGACTGATGCTTCTGAAACCCACCATCTCTCTGCATTCCCTTTCAACACAAAAAAACATGTCCCCCAGCTAAGGTGCTCCTACACCGCTTTCACCATCACTATTTCAAGAGAAAACAAAACTGTGAGCTGCGCTCGCCCAGATACTAGAAGTTGTAAAGGTGCGTTCGCCGCCTTTCTGAGGTAAATCGTACTTGTGGCTGCTCGCTGCACCGCGGAGGGCCGATCGGGGCCGAAACCTTAACTTTCCCTCTTTGGCCTCAGCGACAGCCTTCACATCCACGCCGTGTGGAAAATGCGTTTCCTGTAATACGCGCGGCCCCCCTCACGTGGCTTCGCGCGAGGTATTCATCACGTCGCGCAGCCAACGACATGTTGGGATTAGAAAATCATGTTTTATTTGCGTGCCGTGGCAGTCGTGTAGTATTATAAGCCGAGTTACCTTGTTTGAACTGTTAAGATGGCAAACAAATAATGCAAACACAAAGGAGAACGGTGAATTTCAAATCTTCTCCTGACTTTGAAATCATCTCCAGCGATTGCTGTTTTCTCTCTAATCAGAAACTTATTAGTTCCATCAGTGGCAGAAAGCTTTTGAAGTAGATCTAACAACATAAATATCTAAATGTCGAGGCGGAAAGCTGGATGCGATTTCCTCGCAGGTGAGAGCCGAGGGCTTCGCTAATTGGAGGGCTGCGATACGGCGTGCGCCGTGGCTATTCCTCGCATATTTATGTGCAAACATTTCTTTTACTCTAGATTTGCCTGACTAATAATTCATCTGTATTTCTGTACAGGACGTGCTTCTCGGATTCTCTGTGTTGTCTGGTTTTGGGCAAGGCGGACGAGAGAAAGCCTTTGGGATTCTGGTTTAGAGTCCTGTCAGTGTATTTTTTTTTGTTCCTTAAGGGGTGGGAGTGTGTGTGCGTGTGCTGTGGTGTGGCGGGGGGAGCGAGAGGGCTGCGCGATCATAAATATTAGAAGCTGCAGGGAGACAAAGGGGCTAAAATGGAAAGGCTTGGCTGGACGAGGGGACCTGGCCATGTCATGTACCTCAGTCATTTTTCTTCTGCGCTTAGAACTCAGTCAGGGGTTTAATTGGAATCCAGACTTCAAAGAAGCCCTCGCCCCCGTTACACCCGCCCCTCCTCTGCCTTTCTCCAGCCCGCGTCCACTCCGTCCACTGCTGCAGAACAGCTCATGCAGAATGGACGCAGGTATGGACGGACCGTGTCCGCGCTTTTTGTGGCTGTAAAACAACAGCGCTTCCGTTCTCATCGCAGCGTGTTTTTTTCCAGATCTTATGTGATGGAACAGTTTTCTAAACCATAGAAAATTAGATCTCTAATATCTCATTTGTTGCTTGTAGAAGAAATACAAAGTGCAAATCTGAAACTTTTTTTTTTTTACCTTTAGACAAAGTTTGCATATGTGACCCTGGATGACAAAACCAGTCATAAGTAGCACAGGTGTATTTGTAGCAATAGCCAAAAATACATGATATTGGTCAAAATTATCAAAAAAAAAAAAGTATGCTAAAATTAGGATAGGATTAGGATATTAAGTAGAGATCATGTTGCACAAAGATAATTTATAAATTTCCTACTGTAAATATATAAAAAACTTAATTTTTGATTAGTAATATGCATTGCTAAGAACTTCAGTTGGACAAATTTAAATGCAATTTTATCAATATTTATTTATTTTTTTTGCACCCTCAAATTCCAGATTTTCAAATAGTTGTATCTCAGCCAAATATTGTCCTATCCTAACAAACCATACGTCAAAAATGGACCCTTATGACTGGTTTTGTGGTTCAGGGTCATATATGTGTTTTTTTGTTTGAGTATCTTATTTGATATATCAAGCTAACATAGTGAAGGATAATATGGAGCTCAGACTTGTAGAAGAAAAACACCTTGAATAGTGTTTTATTCAGAGGCCCAAATTCAGTAAGAATATTCAAATAGGTGCAAATGCTGATATTTAATATGATATAAAATTCTGACAACTTGTAAATCTATGAGATCTTTCAAAATAACATTTTAACAGATTATATACATAAAACACATATAACCTAAGTTTCTTTGGTAACACTTTATAATAAAGTTCATTAGTTATGCTTTTACAGCATTTATTAATCTTAATGTTAATTTCAGCATTTACTAATGCATTATTAAAAATAAAAGTTGTTTATTAACATTAGTTAATGCACTCTGATCTAACATGAATAAACCGTAACCGTAATAAACAACTGTATTTTTATTAACTAACATTAACAAGGATTAATAAATAGTGTAATAAATGTAAATATTGTAAATATTGTTCATTGTTCATTTGTGTTAATTAATACATTTACTAATGTTAACAAATGACACCTTTTTGTAAAGTGCTTAAGTTTCTTTAAGCACTTAAATTACTAACAATATAAAAGTTCTTATGCTTTCTTCATAGAAAAACAGTAAAAAACATTTTATCCTTGCTAAATAAATATTAATTTCTATAATTAGTAGTATATAATGTTACAAAAGCTTTTTATTTCAGATAAATGCTGATCTTTGGATCTTTCTATTCATCAAAGAAAATACAGAAGAAAAAGGAGTATTTTTTTTTTATATTGATAATAATAATAATAATAATAATAATAATAATAATAATAATAATCAGAAATGTTTCTTGATCAGCAAATATTAGAATGATTTCTGAAGGATCATGTGACACTGAAGACTGGAGTAATGATGCTGAAAATTTAGCTTTGATCACAGCAATCAATTACATTTTAAAATATTTTCAAAAAGCAGTTATTTTAAATAGTAAAAAACATTTCACAATATTACTGTTTTTGCTGTATTTTGGATCAAATAAATGCAGGCTTGGTGAGCAGAAGAGAATTAAAAAAAAAAAAAAAAAACTTTAAAAGTCTTACTGTTCATAAAACATAAAACAAAGCTTATTCCAAGGCTTATTCTAAAGCCATGATTGGTTGGTGTTAAGTAAAGCAATGAATGTTTGCGAAAAAAAAACAAAAAACAGGATTTCACAGCCGTAAGACAGCAATAGGACAGCAATAAGCAATAAGAAAAAGGCCTTTTACTTGTTGTAAACTATCAGTTAGATGAAAGAATTATTTTTCAGTAAAGTTTTGATCATGTTTTCAAAAATTAGAGGCCTTAGAGATTTGCCTGTCAAATTTAACTGTAACTTATTTTTGCTTGTGTTTTGTAGCAGTGTTTTTTGTGTGTGTGTGTGTGTGTGTGTGTGTGTGTGTGTGTTTTCTTTTGATAATGTAGTGCTGCATCTTGGGCAGGTCACTTCTGCAGAAAAGATTTTTTTTTAATCTCAGAAAGTTTTTTACCTGGTTAAATAAAGGACATTAAGATGATAAAATAAGATACAGTAAATTTTATAGGGTTAATGTTCCTGTTTTTCAAAAATGTCTCATGTATTCTCATAATCATCTCTTTTAGAGTTTCAGAAGAAATTTTAACATCAGTCAAAAGTGAGACATTTTAAAATCAACTTATTAAATTCTTCTCAGTGAGGCTTAAAGACTGAAAGCTAACTTTCTTCTGAGGAGCGCAAAAGAAGATATTTTAAGGAATGTTTCAGCTGTGATGAAAAGTGAGATTCAAAAGGAAGACGTTTTTCAAAAAATACAGGTTTGAGTGTGAGTAAATGATGACAGATTTTCATTTCTGAGTGAGCTATCCCTTTAATTCTCAGGGGCTGCGAAAAAGCAAGCCTTAAGCAATAACAGTTTCTTCTCGGTTTATGTATGGTTTGTCTTTACAATTCAGCCATATGCCAAAAATGGTCATATGTGTCTTGAGAGCTGCATATGATTGTGAGAGCGAGGGCTGTCACCAAACATGTGGCTGAGACAGAGTGATATGAACTACAGCAGGCCACTGAGAGGAGCTCATTCACAGGTCTGAACACATAAGCTTACTTGTAACCCACCGTTTCCAACTCTTGTTTGTATTTACGCTCTGGTAATAACAATCTAATTTATATGTGTGCGCTTTTGCTCATTTGTTCAACACAACAACAAAGAGGTGTTTCAGTCGGATCAGATTCTTGTTTTATTTTCGGTCAGTCAAAGTGAAAAGAGAAAAGTAAAGGTTATTGGACGTCTCGGGGTGAGAAAAATCGTCTGTACTGTAATTAATAGAAGAATATGTGGTTGATATACAGTAATATATGCACCAGCGTAATTAAGCAGTGTCTTCAAATTCATGCAGGCCTTGTTAGCACTCTGGAGGAGACATTTTTGAAACCATACCTGATTTAATATGTTTCATAGATGTAATTATAGGTAGGAATAAGAGTACCTATTTTCAGACCTCTAACAAATCATTTTTTTCCCATTACAGATGGAAAAGGTGTTAATGACACCTTGTCTTTTGATTTTGCCGCATGAATTATGAAGCAGCTGTATTATTTGAAGTACAGTTAAAAGGTGAATTTCAATCTTCAGAGGACGAGAAATGTACGGACACCCCAATTTAGTCACTTTTCCACAGGGGCAAAAGTTCCATGTTGGAACAAATGTGAAATTGTTCCCGTCGCAGCCGCGGACCTCTTTCTCGTCGGTAATGACAGGAAGTTCTTCTTCTATCCTTGCAGGAAGGGATGGGTGAAAAAAAAGCCACTCTTCTTTTGAAGTGTTATGGATGTGGCTTTATGCTGATGTGTGTATCAGCAGCATCTCTAACGTCACACATATGGCCGAGTGAAGCGAGGAGTTTCGCCGTCAAACACTTGATCTACAGTACGTCTGCCTCTGATCTCGGTCGAAGGCCCACGTGTAATAAAAGACAGATGCATTTTGCTCGTAATTGACATAAGTACTTTTTACAAGCATTCCGTTCTCGTTATAAAATATTTAGCGTGATATGAAAATTCATTTTAGGGGAAAAGGGAGTTTTATGTCTGTCCGTTATTACGAGTTGGACTGGTGGTAAAGAAATAGTTCACCTGAAAATTTAAATTCTGTTTAGTTTCAAAACTGTACAAGATTTTTCTTCTGTGAAACACAAAAAATATTTTTCGAAGAACATGCTAGTAGTTTTCTCTTATGCAGTTACAATTAATAGGAGCTTTCAAGCTTCAGAAAGAATGCAAAAGTTTTATTCAGTTAGTCCATAAATTGTGCCTGTATTGCAAATGAGTTAAGTTGTTATTCAGTAAACATGTATCCTAGCTCGGTTTTGGCGTTCATTAAATATCATGAGAGAAAAACAGTGAATGAGTCATACTTGATCTTTTAAATGATCTGGTACTGTACATCCAGATCACAAATGAGTCATTAATTCATGATCCGGTTTTATTAATCAACAGCTCAGTGGACTGATTCTCATTGAATAATGACTTAATTTATCTTAATTAAAAGCTATAGAATCAACTCTAAGAATTAGAAACATACTGTATTGTCCACACGATGTAAAGACTGCTTGAAAGCATTCTATGGAATTCTATGGAAGCTTGCTTCTCTGGGATAAATAAATAAAATATAATAGGTACATTTTTTTTCTCACAATTATGAGTTCATATCTCACAAGATGAAATATAACGGTGAAATTTAAACACCCAATTCCGAGAATAATTATGAGATATGAAACATTTACATTTAGATGCTTTTATCCGAAGCGACTTACAAAAAAGGACAATGGAAGCAATCAAAATCAACAAAAGAAGAATAACATGCAAGTGCTATTACAAGTCTCAGTTAGCCTAAAGCAGTAAACATCTGAGAAAAAAGTCAGAAATAGGAGATATAAACTCATAAGTGAAAGATAAAAGTTTGCAGTTCTGAGAAACAAGTCAGAATTAAAAGAAACTCAAAATTGAGAGATAAAAGCTTGCAATTCTGACAAAAAAAGTCAGAATTGAGAAATATATACTTGCAATTCTGAAAAAAAAAATGTTTGAATAATGGGATATTGAATTAGAATTGAGAGATATATGCTTGATATAAATTGAATGATAGAAATTCTGAGAAAACAAGTCATAATTAAGAGAAATAAACTCAGAATTGGGAGATATAAGCTTGCAGTTCACAGAAAAAAAGAAGAAATAAGAGATACAAACTTAGAAGTCGGAGCTTGCAACTCAGAAAACAAGTCAGAATTATAAGATATAACATCAGAATGGAGAGACATAAGCTTGCAATTCTGAGATAAAAAAATCAGAATTGAGAGAAATAAACTTAAAACTGAAAGATATAAATTGCAGTTCTGAGAAAAAGATATATGCTTGAAATTCTGAGAAAACAAGTCAGAATTAAGATAAATAAACTCAGAATTGAGAAATATAAGCTTGCAATTCTTTGGGGAAAAAGACGTGAGATACAAACTCAGCTCAGAAGTCAGAAAAAAAATCAGAATAAAGAACTCAAAATTGAGAAATGTATACTTGCAATTCTGAGAAGAGAAAAATCTGAATTATGGGATATAAATTCAGAATTGAAGGATATAAGCTTGAAATTCTGAGAAAACATGTCAGAATTAAGAGAAATAAACTGTATATAAGATATAAGCTTGCAGTTCTCGGGGGGAAAAAAAGAAGAAATATGAGATACAAACTCAGAAGTCAGAGCTTGCAATTCTCAGAAAACAAGTCAGAATTATAAGATATAAACTCAGAATTGAGAGACATAAGCTGGCAATTCTGAGAAAAAAATCAGAATTGAGAGAATTAAATTGCAATATAAATATATAAATTGCAATTCTGAGATCAAAAAAGTCAGAATTATTGGATATAAATTCAGTATTGAGAAATATATGCTTGAAATTCTGGGGAAAAAAGAACTGAGAGAAAATATGTAATCGTCAAAATATATGATCATATAAACTTGCAATTCTGAGAAGAAAGTCACAATTATAAACTCAGAATTGAGAGAGCTTGCAATTCACAAAGGGGGAATAACAGAAATATGAGATATAAATTTGGAAGTCAGAGATATAATCTTGCAATTCTCAGAAAAAAAGTCAGAATTATGAGATATAATCTCAGAAGTGAGAAATACAATCTTGCAATTCTGAGAAAAAAAGTCAGAATTAAGAGAAATAAACTCAAAATTGAGATATATAAACTTGCAATTTTGAGAAAAAATTATGGAATATAAATTCAGAATTGAAAGATATAAGCTTGCAATTCACAGGGAAAAAAATAAATATGAAACATAAACTTATAAGTCAGAGATATATTTTTGCAATTATCAGAAAAAAAGTCAGAATTACGAGATATAAACTCAGAAGTGAGAGATACAAGCTTGCAATTCTGGGGGGGAAAAGTCAGAATTCATGTAATTTTCATTCACTCATTCATTCAGAAGTGAGTGATATAAGCTAGCAATTCTGAGAAAAAAGTCAGAATTCTTAGAATATTCATTCATTCATACGTTTATTCATTTGTGCTTGCATGCATTTATTCGTTCACTCATTTCAGGCTATTTTCAACTGTTTCTTTTTGCACAGTTGTTTAGAGGTTACCACTCAGCGCTGTGTTCTGGAAGCTTCTCCTCTCAGCCTGCTCCGTCCTTTCTTACTTTCCTTATTATTCTGTGTCTATCTGCACTCAGTAGCTCCATCCCACAGATCAAGGGATGACATGATGAGAGGAGAAGGAAGGAAAAACAGGCTGGAAGAAAGAGATGCACACACTCACTCTCTCACACACACACACAAAGCGAATGATATAAAGAGAAGGAGAGTTCCTCAAATTAGAGATCTCTCCACAGAACATCCCAGCAGGACACTGACTTAAAGGGATAGATGCATCTCCGGTGCCTCTCACACCCTTGTCTTACACTTTACCGCGAAAAAACACATTGTAGTCTGAGGCATGAGCACTCACAAACGCAGCTGTGCTCCCCCTCCTCTAACACACACACACCTCATTTCCATTCGCTTTTATCAAATATGAAAATAGAGGGACCCCACGCTCCCCGCGTCATACCCCAAAAGACCCCGGCACAATGGATGAGGCGTTAAGAGCCCTGCTCGTTGTAGATGAGGAGAGGTGAGGGGTTTTAGGGTGACATTGGCTTTCATGGTAATTACCTTTGTACCTACCTTTGTGAAGGCTCTGCCGTTTGAGAGCCGGGGTGACGTGTGCTGCAGTGGTGTCTGTAAGACTCTCTCATGTGGCCCGTGACCAAAGATCACTGAGAAAATATATTGTGTTTTTGTGTGTTTGTGCACCTTTGGATCATCATCATAGATTGTGGATGTAATGCAACTAATTGCACTTAGTTGCTATGTTTGTTGTTTAATACTTGCACCGTATAAAGGTTTTAGCATGTAAATTATAATATAAATGAATTAAAATACTATTTAATATGAGAAAATGAACCTGAAATTAGGTTACAAACAGGATTCTCAACTTGGAGTCTGGAGAAGATACTGCAGTGGGTCTGCAAGTTAAAAACATAAATAAAAAAAAAATGTTTTACATAAACTACAGTTCAAATGTTTTGGGTCAGAAAGATTGTTTTTTAAAGGAAATAAATAATTTTGTTCAGAAAGGATGCATTAAATAGATCAAAAGTGACCATAAAGACATTTACAGTGTTTCAGGAGGCTTTTATAAAAAAAAAAAAAAAAGAAGAAGAAGCTGTTCATTGCACTTTCTGTTAACCAAAGAATTCTAAAGAAAAAAAAAAAAGTTTCACGGTTTCCACAAAAAATATTAAGCAACTATATTAGAATTACACAATATTATACATATATTAGGCCTATACAAAGCAAAATATTAAACAGCTATTTTCAAGACTAACAATAATAAATGTTCTCTAAACTGGAAATCATCATATCAAAATGATTACAATAGAGTGATTTATTATTACAGCTATTTTAAATAATAATAATATTTCATAACTTTTTTATCACTGTTATTACTGGTTTTGTATAAATGGATGCAGCTTTGTTGAGCATAAAAAATAAAAAAAAAATCTTACTGATCTGAAACCTTTTGAAGGAGAGTGTATTTATATATTTATATATTTTTTAATGATTCTTTTTCTGTACTTATTTATTTAAAGTATACTGTTAAAACAAACATCTTACATGATTTTTGTTTTATTTAGTGAATTCAAGACTTGTTTTATTAAAGTCAAAGTGTTACTTAACATCCCTGAATCAGTCAACTCAAATACATTAATTTATACCAACAAAATAAATTTGAATGGGTCAAACCAGTTAGAAATACCTCTATAGCTCAAGGTAAGAATAACGAACAACGGGTTGCCACTTTTCACAGTGTATATAGTGTGAAACCATCATTAAATGGCTGTAAATCTGCCTGTAAAACTCAGTATAATGAATCAAGGACATGGCAAAAGATGTAAATGTAGTTCATTTAGAAAGTACTATCTTTAAAGAATGTAATGATGTATGTTAATGTTTTAATGGAAGTTATTTAACAAGAATTTTAAGCATTTTAATGAGTCCCTGCTTGCTGAAAAATGTTGACAATTTCTTGGGTTACACCAAGGTAAAAGTTGTTTCAAAGTTAGATGAGGTAGAAGAATCCTTTAACTCTATGCAACGCAAGGACTTTGTTATGTAAAGCATAAACCCTATACATAATTTACACATACATACATAGATTTTTTTTATTCTTCTGGAGATGGACAGTTGATTGCACCTCAGCACCTTTCAGTCTGCTGAGGTACCCAGAGGTCTGCAGGGTTCGAGACAGAGCCAGGAGAGAGAAACAGTGTTAGCGAGCTCTGATCTGTTTCAAAAACGCCTCCGGTCTGCCAACAACAGAGATCTTGACTGCAGTTTAACACTGCAGTTTTCCTCTCACACACAAACACACACACACACACACACACACACACACAGACTCAAACACACTTCTCCAATCTCTCTTCCTCATCTGGCCTGATAACAAACTCCAGAGTGCAGGAGAGCAGTGAGGGGAGATGGGAGAGAAGGAAGAGACCACCACACACATACACACAAACACACAATACCTTCTCAGTGTCCCTTTTAATAAATAATAAGTTAAGGAGATGTCCTATAGATATAGGATAATTATATATAAATGTATTAAACTTGGTTTGTGGTGTTCTAAAGTTTTACAGCAATTAGGTACAATCATTTAAATAAACAGTTATTACAATTTTATACATGTTTTATACTGTATACAGTGTATTATTTCACAATATGACAGTTTTTACTTTTTGTTTTGTTCAAATAAATACAGAATTAATTGTTAAGCCATAGATTTTTGTAATTAAAAATGATAAATAAAATATATATTTATATTGTTTATATTATATATGTGACCTTGGACCACAAAACCGGTCTTAAGTAGCATGGGTATATTATCGATTTTTCGTTTATGGTAAAAAATCATTGGGATATTAAGTAAAGATCATGTTCCATGTAGATATTTAGTAAATTTCCAACTGTAAATATATCATAACTTAATTTCTGATTAGTAATATGTGTTGAACTTTGTTTGGACAACTTTAAAGGTGATTTTCGCAATATTTCGATTTTTTTGCACCCTTAGATTCCAGATTTTCGAACAGTTGTATCTCAACCAAATATTGTCATATCCTAATAAACCATACATCAGTGGAAAGCTTATTTATTTAGCTTTAGCTGATGATGTATAAATTTGAATTTCAAAAAATTGACCCTTATGAGTGGTTTTATGGTTCAGGGTCACATATTTTGTATCCTCTGTCTCTGCGTTGTGTGTGCATTTTACATGTGCACAATATGAAAAATCTGTGTCTCTTTTTCTCTGAGCTTTCTATACGAGTAACTGTATTTCAGTTGTTTTAGAGATATGTTTTGTGTTTGTACATAAGGATCTTAAAGAGACCTATTTTTATTTTTTCCTAGTGACAAATGGCATAATGCAGGCCAAAGGTGGTGTTGTTGTGATAATAAGTAGAGGGTTTTAGAATAAGTGATTTTGAAGAGACTTACATTGACTAGAGGAGAAGGAGGAGTGCGGCAAGGTCAAACGCTGTGATGAAGGCAAAAGCGTGTTACAGTCTCTGAGGCCAGCAGACAGTCTGAGCCGTGCTGCATGACCAATGAACGCCGCCTGCCTTATTCTGGACTTCCTTAAACGACAAAATGTGCATGCAAAGACTACTATGTTTTTGTAAAATATAGCTTTTTTCAGGAATTTGGTGTGTTTATACACAAATTGGGTAACACTTTATAATAACAGTAGGTGAATAACAATGTACCAAGATCTAAATTAACTATATGAGTCATGAATTCATGTGTAAATAATAAAAACGTTAACCTCATGTATGTTAATAATTAATTAATTCACTTATTTCATAGTTAAGGATAGTTTTTGATTAGTACATGCCTTAACTCATTAAGTTTTATTAGTGTATAATTAAGTAATTTTATTTAGGAATTAGTACGTTTATTCATGTACTGTTATTGTAAAGTGTTACCCATAAATTGTTTATTTCTAAAAATAATTTCCAATATTAAGAGCTTTCGTATTCCTTAAACATCAACATGAACAGCAATACATTTTACTACCGTAGTGTACCAGCTACCATCCAAATATTTGAGATGTTACGATTTTTTAAAATGTTTTTATGTTTGTATTTATTTGAAAAAAATACCATAAAAACAGTAATATTGTGAAACGTTATATATATTATAAATATTGCATTTTTTTAAATATCATGTATTAAAATATAATTTATTCCTGTGATGCAAAGCTGAATTTTCAGCATCATTACTCCAGTCTTCAGTGTCACATAATCCTTTAGAGATCATTGTAATATAATGATTTGCTGCTTAAGAAAAATGTCATTATCAATGTTGAAAACAATTATGCTGCTTAATATTTTTGTGAAAACCATGATACATTGTTTTTCAGGAATCTTGAATGTGACCCAGGACCACAAAACCAGTCATAAGAGTCAATTTTGAAATTGATGTATGGTTGGTTAAATTTGGCAGAGATACATCTATTTGAAAATCTGTAACCTGAGGGTGCAAAAAAAAAAAATCTAAATATTAAGAAAATACCCTTTAGAGTTGTTTTTAGTAATGCATATTACTAATCAAAAATTAAGTTTTGATATATTTATGGTTGGAAATTTACAAAATATCTTCATGGAACATGATCTTTACTTAATATCCTAATGATTTCTGGCATAAAAGAAATATAATATAATTTTGACCATACAATGTATTTTTGGCTATTGCTCCAAATATATCTGTGTGACTTAAGACTGGTTTTGTGGTCCAGGGTTACAAATAGAAAATTCAAAAGAACAGCAAAAAAATCTTGGAACTCTTGGTTTAATTCACTGTCTTCTTGCTATATAAATGTATGAATTTCTTTTAAAAAATATACTTATATTACTGACCCCAGACTTTGAGCGGTAGTATATCACTGATATTTGTCAGGAAAAACTGAAGAGTGAGATTTTATCCATCGGGATGCAATTGGATCACAAAAGAGAGTGAAAAATGAGAGGGCTTGGTTATATGAGCCTAAAGAAAGTGTTATTTCAGATGCATGGGATATATTATTATATTTTCATAAAGACAATTATTTACCAGGACAAACACAAATATGGTAAACAGGGTGAATTTAGGTTTCATGTTTTATGAATTGAACACATTTTTGTTTAATTATGTTTAAATTCTAAATTAGCACAACAACCTGCGTCTGAAAATCGTAACATATGCTGAAACATCACTAATATCAGAAAGACCCTTCTCGGACTTCAGCGCCCACACTTCTGGTCACAAGTTTGCCTTCAGACTTCATTTCCTCCAAACGACACCCAGCAACAACTCTTTTTTTTTCTGTCTCCTCTCTTTTTTTTCTTCACTCATGGTGTGCTTTAAATGTGGTGCTGAGGTAGAGGAGGTGCGTTTGTTCAATGAGCCGTCCAGAGTCCAGCTTTGCCAGGAAGACAGAATAAATTGTTTTAAATAAGCTATTGAATTGGGCCAAAACTGCTGGTGCCATTCTCCCTTCCTCTGCCGCTCTCGTCCTCTTTAAGCCCCCGCTGACAGGGCTGTGGTGACAGTAGGAGCACTGCATCTCCACCTGTGCTGGGATGTCACGCTGTCGTTTATGCCCCATTGTCCTTCAAATGGCAACATTAGTGATTTCTGTGCAGCCGGAGAGAAACTGTGACTATAGTGCTCGGGGGTTTAGTGCCATCCAAATTAGACTGGAAGACAAAAAAAAAATAAGAGGAGGAAAAAACAGGAGCACGTCTGTTATTCAGCTCTAAGAATAAAACTGTGCAAATGCTCTAAGTGGAAAGCTGTGCTCTGTAACTAATTTAGCAATGTATTTTTTTGTCTTGAAACCTTTGGGTGACTTTTGGAGAGCTAATGTTTCTGATTACGGAACTTTTTTCCTCGCCTTTTTCTCTCTTCCTCCTTTTCGAGACACGAGTTATTTATGAAATTCCCGAAGCGGCTTAGGATAAATGACACGAGGCGGAATAGAGAAGCATGGCGGACTTTAAAATCATTAGAATAAGAGGAGGCTCGGTGTACAGAGTGTTAGCAAGAACAAGCGCCCCAGAAATGCACTTGATGGCTTTCCCACTGCATCATTCGCTCGAGCCTGACAGCGGATGGATTGCCAGATACAAAGAAGCCTGGTACTCCAGCGTCTTCTGATTTAAATGTCACTTTTGAAATAAAAAAGGTATCACTCTAGTGAGAGTCTGATGTAGACATTAGTCTGAGTGGGACTGGTTGAGAAGCAAACCTAGTCATCTGAATGGGGATAAATGGAGGAAATGAAAGATAGACAGGCTGGGGAAACCAGGATTGATGGCTGTAAACATCACAATGGTAGAACGTGCTTTTGCAATTATGGGATATTGTTTCACGATCTTCTGAAACGCACGGATATTGAACTCATTGGGGAAAAAAGCAAGATAGAAGGCCGGGTTATGACAAAACTTCTTAAAGCGCAGTTTTTATAAAACTAAGAAGCAAACAAAGTCCAAACTACTGCTGTTCACAATCGTTCACAATAGAAGATGAAAGTTAAAAAAAATATATATAAAAAAAAATCCTGGTTTAAAAGTAGAAAGCATGTCGTTGAACCTCCAATGCATCAAAGCAATTAGCTATGAATTTTTAAATAAAGCATTTCTGCACAACGAATAGTGAGACTAAGCTTCGCATCTTAAAAATAATATTTTTATTTGAAATATTTAAATCACTGGCATGGCTGACTCCTATTTTGGGCTAGATTTCTAGGGCTGGATGTTATAGATGACTTATTCTAATTTCAGTTCATTACAGACTTCCTGAAATGCTAGAAACATTACTTTTGTCTCATTTTTATTTGGGTTATGGACAACTTAGGTAAACACTTACATTTTCTATATTATTTTAACTTTATTGCTACTTTATTGAGTAGTTACTGTACATCTAACTTCAAAAATGTTGCATGATGCTAAGTAAAACTCAAGAATATCACAGTCGTAAAAAAGAAATGCACTTAATTGTTTTGAATGTGCGCATGTTGTATACTTCAGATCTTAAAAGTATATTAAATAAACTGTATTTGCAGATAATATAAAATTAGTGAAAATAAAAGGCCACGTACACTACCAGTCAAAACTTTTTGAACAGTAAGATTTTTTAATGTTTTTTTAAAGTCTCTTATTCTCACCAAGCCTGCATTTATTTGATCCAAAGTACAGCAAAAACAGTACAATTTTGAAATATTTTTTCTATTTAAAATAGCTGTTTTATTTTTTATATATATATTTTAGAATGTAATGTATTCCTGTGATTTCAAAGCTGACTTTTTAGCATCATTACTGCATTCTTCAGAATTTATTCTAATATGTTTTATTCTAACATGTTCTAATTTTGTATTATTATTATTATTATGTTGAAAACAGCTGAGTAGATTTTTTTTCAAGTTTCTTTGATGAATAGAACGTTCAGAAGAACAGTATTTATTGAAAATAGAAAGATTTCTGAAGGATCATGTGACACTGAAGACTGGAGTAATGATGCTGAAAATGTAGCTTTGATCACAGGAATAAATTACGTTTTAAAATATATTTAAATAGAAAACAGTTGTTTTTAAATAATAAAAATATTTCAGAATTTTACTGTTTTCGCTGTATTTTGGATCGAACAAATGCAGGCTTGGTAAGCAGAAGAGACTTCTTTACAAAAAAAAAAAAAACATTAAAAATCTTGCTGTTCAAAAACTTTTGACTGGTAGTTTAAGTGTACTTAAAGAAAATACACTTTCATGCACTTTTAAAAAGTGTACTTTGTGATTATGTCAAATTAAATGTTTTACTTTAAAGTATATTTTAAATCATTATATTTTAATATTGTGCAGTGTTGTAAAGAAGTACACTTGTTTTGTTGTACTGACTAACATATTAAAGCACATGTAAAGTATTTTAGTAAAGTTAATACATTTAAATGCATTGAATTGTAGCTTCTTCATAAGAAACATGACATACAGTGCAATAGAAGTTCAAGTAGAAATCATGCTAACACTTTACAATAAGTTTCATTAGTTAACATGAACTAAGAATGAACAATACTTCTACAGCATTTATTAATGTTAATTTGAGCATTTGCTAATGCATTATTAAAATCACAAGTTGTGTTTGTTAACATTAGTTAATGCACTGTAAACTAACATGAACAACAATGAACAACTGTATTTGTATTAACTAACTTTAACAAAGATGAATAAATACTGTAATAAATGTATTGTTCATTAATCGTTCAGCAAATGACATCTTATTGTAAAGTGTTACCGAAATCATATTCAAGTATATTTTAGTTTACTATAAATGCTTGTCAGTACATTCAACAGTACATTTTAACCATAAGTATCTGAACCAGTTAAGTATCTGAAAACATTAAATGCAGCTTGCACTTGAGTATATATCATTTTAAATGATATTATTTCCATGTTAAGTATGCTAAAGTGTTCACAAGGTAGATATTACATGTTTTACATATTTAGGTTTCAGTAGTGTCTCGTGTAGGTACGTCGCTGTATCATTGTCTCAGGTATGACCAAATGGAGGCAGTATTTTCCACTTACAGACACACAAATACACACACACACACACTGAAAGCCCTCACACTCTCAGAACAATGAGAGGATGAAGATTGGGTTTTAAATTGAACGGCATTGTCTTCTCAGATGCTGCCATCACCACATTGATTTATCTGTGCATATTTTAATTTGTCCTGGATACAATGGACCATTATCACAATCACTGCCAGCAATTACCCGTTTATTTCTGCATTCATTTCGAAATTTTAATTGATGCCAACTTTTAATGATGCTGTCCAATTAAAAGCAATCCGATGAATGAAATGTTCAGCTTAGTTCGGTTATTTAAGAAACAGTACAATACTTGCCGGCACAAACATCCTTTAGCAAACTAATATATAAAGTTAACGCTGGAGTATTTTTAATTGATGTCACGCTGTTTTGAGCAGAGAGGCAGTGGAGCTGTCAATGACTTCAGTCAGGTATGGAGTGTCACGGACTGAAAGACAATTCAAGTGTTCAATTATTGACACAGTGTCAGACGTGTGCTATAACTCAACAAAAATGCACGTTATGAGGTGCGGTTTCAGCTCTAGGCCCTGTCTGAGTGAACCGCAGTCAAGGGGAACAAGGTTGTGAGTAGAGCATAGTTACCGTAATGTTTGTTGTTTACATTTAAATATTATATATACTACTGGTCAAATTTTTGGAATAAATATGATTTTTTAACATGCTTTTAAAAGATGTCTTATGCTCACCAAATGCAGCATTTATTTAATCAAAACTACAGCAAAAACAGTAATATTGTTATAAAAACAGTATTGAAATATTGTTATAATTTAAAATAACTGTTTTTCACTTGAATATATTTTAAAATGATTTATTTCTGCGATGCAAAGCCTAATTTTCAGTTATTACTTCAGTGCCACTGTTCCTTTAAACATCCTTCTAATATGCTTATTTGCTTGACTTTTGGTGATTATTTGATGCTAATCACATTTTTTTATGATCAATGTTAAAAATAGCATTTATCCCTAAAAAATCCTTTTTCTTTCTTTCTTTTTCTTTCTTTCTTTCTTTCTTTCTTTCTTTCTTTCTTTCTTTCTTTTTTCTTTGTTTCTTTCTTTGCAGAAATCAGTTGTATTTTATTTTATTTTTTGATTAATAGAAAGTTCAAAAGAACAGCATTTATTTGAATAGAAATCTTTTGCAACATTATAAATATCCTTATTGGTACATTTGCTCAATTTAATATATCCTTGATTAAAAGTATTCATTTTCTTTCTTTCTTTCTTTCTTTCTTTCTTTCTTTCTTTCTTTCTTTCTTTCTTTCTTTCTTTCTTTCTTTCTTTCTTTCTTTTGTGGAAATCATGGTACAATATTTCAGTATTTTATTTATTTTATTTTATTTTATTATTTTTTATATTAATATAAAGTTCAAAAGAACAGCATTTATTTGAATAGAAATCTTTTGCAACATTATAAATATCCTTATTGGTACATTTGCTCAATTTAATATATTCTTGATTAAAAGTATTTTCTTTCTTTCTTTCTTTCTTTCTTTCTTTCTTTCTTTCTTTCTTTCTTTCTTTCTTTCTTTCTTTCTTTCTTTCTTTCTTTCTTTCGTGGAAATCATGGTACAATATTTCAGTATTTTATTTTAGTTTAGTTGTTTTATTTCTAACAGCTTTTATTTTAATAGAAATCTTTTGTAATATTATAAATATCTTTACTGTCATATTTGATGAATTTAATGCATTCTTGATGAAGAGTATTTTCTTTTCTTTTCTTTTTGTTATTTTATTTAATTTTATTTTAACATAATTTATTTTAATAGAAATCTTTTGTAGTATTATAAACATCTTTGCTGTCACTTTTGATCAATTTAATGCATCCTTGATGAAAACTATATTCTTTCTTTCTTTCTTTCTTTGTAAAGAAACCGTAATGCAATATTTATTTTATTTTATTTTATTTTATTTTATTTTATTTTATTTTATTTTATTTTATTTTATTTTATTTTATTATTTTTTATTTTATTTTATTTATTTTTAACAACATTTATTTTAAATAAATCTTTTGTAACAAGATTAATATCTTTACACATTTGATCAATTTAATGCATCCCTGATGAAAAGGTTTTATTTTTCTTTTTTCCTTTCTTCCTTCCTTCCTTTCTTTCTTTCTTAAGCATCAAATCAGTATATTGCAATGATTTCTGAAGGATCACGTGACACTTAAGACTGAAGTAAAGGCTGCTAACAATTTAGTTTTGCAATCACAGGAATAAAATACATTTTAAAATAAATGAACTTTCATAAGTAATAAAAAATGAATTAATCCAAACCTTTGAACGGTAGTATTTGTGTATATATAGTGCTAGAAGGATAAGCACCTATAGTCTCAGATCTCGAAGCCTTCTGCGGTGACACACGCACACATTTCTGGATGTGACTGGCTGCTGTTTATTGTTTGTCAGAGCAAGAGGAAGCACAAGCGTGAGAGGCCAGTCGTGCCCCCACCTCTGGCTCCATTGTCCCCCTGCCAGCCACATTTGAACTTAATATTCCATGAAATAAGGCGGCCCATCAAACCATTGTAATCGTGTCAGGTTAATAGAAGAAGTGAAATTATTTCCCCTCGCACTCTTTCAAACTCAGCCACTTTTCTCTCTTTTGCACGTTCACCAGCACATTTCCGATCACACTGTTTTATTATGTTTGTTCCGCTCACATAAAATGGTTCCTTTCTCTGTTGTGATTATTCTTAGTATCTGGGCTGAGAGGCTCACACGGCCTTTTGAAATGTTTCGAACAGCTTCCGATCTGAATAAACAGTCCTTTCCTGTCCACCTCACATATCTTTCCTTCACATGTACAAACTCGTGTGGCATTAGCTCTAGTCATCGGTGTGAGGCGTCGGTGATCAGAAGCATCTAACATGTCACTCTGCTATGATGTAGCTATCATGTTTGTTCTTGAAACGCCTGCTGGGAGCTTCTCTGTCCTTCCTTGTCCTGTCCTCTGTGGCTCCAGCACCTGAGACAGCAGCCAGACCAGGCCATGCACACTGACTTCGGTACAGCAGTCAGACTCTTAAAGGGATAGTAACACAAAAATGAAAATGAAAGAAGATATTTTGATAAAGCAAACAGTTTTGGTCACCATAGAGGGGTGCAGGAATAATGTCAGAAACTGAAGCGAAATTTTCCTATGGGGTTTTATAATGTGTTTTCTCAATTTATGAGTAAAATAAGGTGTGTGGTGAACATAAATTGACGATACTTTAACGGTTTGCTCTATAATGTAAATTACACACACCCATATAGAAATTTATTTTATTTTATTTTATTTTATTTTATTTTATTTTATTTTATTTTATTTTATTTTATTTTTCAGAACCATTATTTCTTATGTGGAACACAAAATTATATATTTTAGTTCATTTTATTTTATGTCAAAACCTTTATATCTTATGTGCAACTTAAAAGGAGATTTTATATTATTATTTATTTATTAATTTATTATTGTTATTATTATTATTATTATTATTATTACTAGTTATTTATTTATTTATTTTTATTTTTCAAAAACTTTATTTCTTATGTGGAAGACAAAAGGATATATTTTATTTTATTTTATTTTATTTTATTTTTTTTCAAAACCATTATGTCTTATGTGGAAGACAAAATTATTTTATTTTATTCAATTATTATTATTATTATTATTATTATTATTATTATTTTCAAAACCATTATGTCTTATGTGGAACACAAAAGGATATATTTTATTTCATTAAATTTTTGTCAAAACCTTTATACTTAAAAAGAGATTTTATTTTATTTCATTTTATTTATTATTATTTATTTATTTATTTATTTTTTTTTTCAAAAACTTTATTTCTTATGTGGAAGACAAAAGGATATATATATATATATATATATATATATATATATATATTTTTTTTTAAGTATTTATTTTATTTTATTTTACTTGACTTTATTTTATATTTTTTTCAAAAACTATTTCTTATGTGGAACACAAAAGGATGTATTTCATTTTATTTTATGTCAAAACATTTATATCATATGTGCAACTTAAAGGGAGATTTTTCTTTTTTTCCAAAACCTTTATTTCCTATGTAAAACACAAAAGTAGATATTTTTCCTGCTGTCTCAGCCACTATTTTTCATATAACAAAACTGGTCACTGATGCACTGCAAATAGTGAAGGGACTGTGTCATTTATTTAAAGTACACTTTTATAATCGAAAACTATGGTTTCCAGCTAAAAGCAAATAACAGTCCTTATATTCTGTTAGTACATAACAGAAAAGATGATTTTAATTCTTTTGAAGTAAAGTATTTTGAAGAGAATGTTCCTGTCCTTATTCATAGTAAGTAAACAAAATTAAACATTGACTAAAAAAATGTTTTATTGTAAAGAGGTAGTTGACCCCAAAATGAAAATTCTGTATTCACCTTCACATCGTTTCCAAAGCTGAATGACTTTCCTTCTTCTGCAGAGCACAAAAGAAGATATTTCGAAGAGTTGTGGTGCCCATTAAGACATTTCTCAAAATATCTTATTTTAATTTGCACAGAAGAAAGAAAGTCATACAGGTTTGGAATGGCACAATGCTGAGAGAAGTTTAATTTTTGGTGAACTAGACCTTTAAAGAGATAAGTAATTGTAGCATGAAATGGAACTGCTACTGTTTTAACTAAACAATGTCTTGTACAGTATCTATCAATCAGCAGTTATCTTCATTTTTTCTTATGTTTTATTTAGATTTTTCCTTCCATTTTTTTTTTAATTAGATTTATTAAAAAATGTTTTATCTGATTCTCTGTGATTAAAAGAGAGAGGTGTTTGTAGTGGTTATGTCATATTTAAAGTCTAAGGAGAATGTCCCTTCAGCATTTGAACAAATGAACCCTCTTCTCCATTTCCCATTGAAATAACAATTAGGACAAATGACCAGCTGATTAAATATTTCCCAAAAAATTTGGTTTTGTCAAAAGGAGGAAAATTGCCAGGCTTGAATTAAGAGGGGGGCTTAAGGAAATATAATCAGTGGTCTCAAAATAGAGATTTTTTAAGAGGGGAAATTATGACTGTGGAGCTATTGAAAGCTAATTTTAAAATAATTATGTGTGCTGTTCTCATGACAGTCAGGAATAATTTAGTAATTGGCTCCATGTTCCATAATTTAAGAAAATGATTGTCATTATATGTGTGTGATCATATTTCTGGCGGTCAGATGACATTGAGGAATGTGGCGGCTCGTGAAGCTCAGACCAGGAGAACATAGATGGGTCATGTAAGTCTGTATGTTTCATACTGTAGGAGTGTCTCTCAGATATTTCTTCTAAACAATAATCCATCTGTCAGTCGCATATGGCATTGCTCCAGGACCAGATCTCCTGAAGGACACTTCCTGTTCAGAGATGCTCTGGTCTGTGTGACTTCCTCTCTCTCCTGGTTCTGTTTTATATTTTATTCCTGGCCGTATCGGCATTCCTCACGTACCTCGAGCATTCCGAAATCAGCAGGGGAACTACATCTAGAACGGCCTCTTTTCTTTTGCCTCCTGAAAACTGCGCCCACCTTGGCAATCTGCACCAAAGAAATGCATGATCGCCAAGTGCCAGAGTTACTCTAAGAATTCAAAACTGAACCTTACTGCTGTAAATAAAATGCATTACACACACACAACGGAATTCAAAAGTTTAGAAGCAGCACTTTTCTTAAAAAGTAAAAAATACTTTTGTTCAGCAAGGATGCATTAAACAGATTAAAAGTGACAGTAAAGACACTGTTACAGTTTTGTTTTTATTGTTCTGTTGAACTTTCTATTCATCAGCCCTGAGAAAATAATAAGAAATGTTTCTTGAGCAGTAAATCAGCATATTAAAATGATTTCGGAAGGATCATGTGACACTGAAGACAGGAGTAATGATGCTGAAAATTCAGGTTTACCATCACAGGAATAAATTACTTTTTAAAATATATTAAAACAGGAAACAGTTATTTGAAATTGTAATAATATTTCACAATATTCCTGTTTTTACTGTATTTTTATTCAAATGCATGCCGCCTTGGTGAGCATAAGAGTCTTTAACGTTTTGCTCTATAATGTAAATTACACACACTCATAAAAAGTATGTTTTTAAGTAACTACATAACCTTTGGAGTGAGTATGTGCAGTCATACCTGCACCATTTTACTGTATGGACAAAATATCTTCTTTTACTTTCCACAGGTGAAAGTCAATTTAATTTCATTTAAGTTAATTTTATTTTATTTTACTGTATTTTATTTTTCAAAACCATTATTTCTTATGTGGAATGCAAAAGTATTTATTTTATTTATTCATTTATTTTTAATTATTTTATTTTATTTTATTTTTCAAAACCATTATTTCTTATGTGGAACACACATTTTATTTTATTTTATTTTATTTTATTTTTTTATTTTATTATTATTATTTTTTATTTTATTTAAAATGCATTACACACACATTGAAATTCAAAAGTTTGGGAGCAGCACTTTTTTTTTTAAGATACAATGCTTTTGTTCAGCAAGGATACATTGAACAGATTAAAAGTGACAGTAAAGACATGTATACTGTTACAGTTTTGTTTTTATTGTTCTGTTAAATGTTCTATTCATCAGAGAGTCCTGAAAAAATAATAAGAAATGTTTCTTGAGCAGTAAATCAGCATATTAGCATGATTTCGGAAGGATCATGTGACACTGAAGATTGTTCATGCTGAAAATTCAGCTTTGCATCACAGGAGTAAATTAAATTTTAAAATATATTAAAATAGGAAACACTTTAAATTGTAATAATATTTCACAATATTCCTGTTTTTACTGTATGTTTTTATTCAAATACACACTGTAAAAAATTAATAGTTGAGAAAACTTAACAAAAATAAGGCAACTTGAAACTTTTGAGTTCTCTCAACAATAGTTTTTTTTTTTAGTTTTTTGTCAGTATAGATACTTTGTTTAGCCAAAATAAATTTGTTTGTTCATGCAATGCTGATCTGTCTTATTTTGCTAATAGAAGAAGTATTACTGTCAATTACTGTCATTGAGGTAATTTATTTTTTTTTATGTGTCAATTTTTTGTTTATTTACAAAGGACAGTGAATTGTTATAGAAACCTTAATGGATAACTTAGGCTAATATGTAGACAACAAACTTCTTACAAGACTTAGATATCCAGCAAACAGATATAAGTGGTTGAACACACTCTAGGCCTTAAAACTAGACACACAAACCTCAAGAACGATTGCAATCAACAAATGTTAAAAGATGAGCTGTTTTACAAAATAACAACAAAAATTTTAAATTAAGACAGCAAAAAGCAAAACAATAATCCTATAACAGTAACTGCATCAATTATTCATGCTGCAATGCATGCTGGGATGCATGCAGGCCTTAACATTTTAACAATATGAAATTCTTTGTTCAGACACCTGTGTTTGACTAGTTGGGACAACATTTTGGGTAATTTTGTTGGTCTGGCAAGGGTTTTTATGTCATTTCAAGAAAAAAGCATTTTTTAGTATTTGAGACTGAAAATGTTTCGCAAACTGGAAAATATGCCTTTGCATTTTTTACAGTGCATGCAGCCTTGGTGAGCATAAGAGACTTGTTTAAAAAAAAATTCTTACCAACCTCAAACTTAAACGTACAGTTTTGGCCAATAAATCATCTTATTCGCATATTATTGTTTTACATTAGGTTTGGTAGATTTGGACTCATTTCTTTAGATAATATGATTCATGTGATTTTGAGCTGACTTCCTAATAAATCAATGAATGCTACACGCAAACCAATATCTGAATGTGAAAAGGGAGATTTTGCTGTTTCTGAATCGGATGCCAAATGCTAAAGCATAACCAGGTGCTAGAAATGTGCTCTTCCAGGCCGAGTATATGTGTGTATGCTGATTTATAGTGGGGCCAGAGAGCAGGGCCCTGGAAGTGCAGAAGCAGTGCTTCAAATACAGATTGTCGGTGGCCTCTGGTGTGATTGCTGACCCAAGGTGAGGCACTTAGTGATTTATCTCCTCCAGTATCCCCCATCTCTGCTTCTCTAGGATACAGCCTGTACTGTAGACTGGCCGGGCCGTCGCCGGACCCCAGTAGTATATAATATAAGGCTGGATTTAAAGTCGCCACAACCCTAAACCTCCACAGCGTTCACCTCGGTGCTCTAGCATAATGTATACATCCCAGAATGGCCTTTATTGCAACCGCTGGCTTATATTTTCTAGTATATCTTCTTGCTTTATCTTTTGTTCGCTTTTTCACTTTCTCTCCCTCTCTCACGCACACTCTTCCTCTTTGCTCCAAGCCCCACAGCTGTCTGAAGCTGAGGCTGGCTAATGAGGAAATATCTTCTCAGCTGAGTGGATTCGATGCCAAGAGGAAAACCTGCAGAATCAGCCCAACAGCTTCATCTGTCTAGTGTGAGTGTGTGTGAATGTGTGTGTGTGTGTGTGTGTAACGTGCTCTGCTCTGCTCTTAACATATTTCACCGCATGGGACAGCTGCTGACATCCCCATGCCCCGAGATCCTTCTGGAGCAGATTTACAGTGATTTTCAGTGCAATTATACCTGCCAGTTCTGACTGGTAGAGTTGCCCTCCTCTGCGCTCATGTCTTAATGCTGGGAAGCTGACCAAGGGCCTCCACCTCCAGATGGAGGGTGCAGGGTATAAGACTCACAGTCTTCCCTCGCTCAGACTCTGCCTTTCGCATGCCCTGCCCTGTGCATGCACCTGCAGCCCTGGACATCATTTACAGTTAGTGAGGAGTGAAAATTAGATCTCAGGCTTGTTGTCTGTCACCGGGAAGCGCTTGCGTGTTTCATGGTTGTTGGCCATGGGTTTGTGTGCGTGTGTGTCCACCCACAGGCAGGACTACGGGGATCTTTCCAGGCTCAGTGTCAATCATAGCATCTCTAGCTGAGAGTGGGTGACCTCCACAAGAGTAACACCCAAAAACATCTGAGGATAGAATGAGGAAAAAACATGCACTCATGCACTTTGATCTGCTCTGAAGTATTGGCATGTGTTAATGTATACTACAAAGTGAAAATGTGAAGTTGTTACCTTATGAAGCCATTTCTAGTAACTATGTACCTTCAAAAGATTTGTTCAGCCCTCCGTTACTAATTCAGAAACATCACATTAGAACTAGTACAGACTGATTGTGCCGTTTGTTAGAAGCCATGAAGTGATAAGGAGGCTGTTGATTGTGTTTTAATGATTTATACAAAAGTTCAGTAGAGAATAAAATTAAAATGGACTAATTTACAATTTTGACACAGCATTGCGTTACTTTGTCTGCTTTGTATACTGACAATAGCTCTAAATGAAACCAAAACAGAACCATTGTAATGCATGCAAATATACCTCTATCACTGAATCAGGTGTTCAATGCTCATGAACCCACAGAGAGCAGCCTCACCTCGTCCAGTTCTTCTGGAATTTGCCACTGGCTCTGATGTCTTTATAGTGGTTAAACTTGAGATATAATTCATTTTGAGTAATTCTAACTCTATCTCAAGAATCTATTATTTGTTTTAGAGCAAATCATCACGTTATATTTTATGGAATTTAATGCTGTATATCGGAATGCTGCCTTTGTACTTTTGACTGAATTGCCTAGCAATTTTTATTGAGAAACGGTGTGTGTTTGTGATGGTGATTTTAGTTACGTTATTCTGCCAGCAGTCAGCAGTAAAGACTTTTATATTAAAAGAGACTGAAAAAGGGTTGTAAACAAGGTTATTTTTACTTTCAACAACTTCAACATTGTAAGACACAGACAACAAATGCACTGAGCAGCGCTGTCTTCGGAAATCACAGACAGATGAAAGGATAGCACGACAAAGATATTACTTTCCTCAGTGGACATTCAAACAAATCTTTTATTGTGAATATGCAACTGAACTGAAGAATGAATGCTGTATCAGATGCAGATCTCTCTCTCATAATACTCTAATACAGTGAGCTTTTAATACAATAATACAATAAGCTTTCAATGAAGCAAATCAATGTTCCTTCGTTACTAGTTCTAAAGTGACGTGTTTGAATTAGTAACAGAGGCTTGGATAGTAGTTTTGCACAGAAGACGTTGTTTAAAAACAGTCAGTTGTTGTTTCTTATGTATTTACACCCTTGTGATATCGAACTGTTGTATAACAGCAATATCACACTCGTAACAGTGTGATATGGCTGTATAATGGCACACTGTCTTATGGCTGAATCACAGCCAGGCCGATATACAGCCATATCACACTGCTAATAGATATTACTCATATCTATTGTATGCACACTTCAGAATTTCACTGTAAGTAATAGGTCATGCAAATACATTTTGGTTACTCTTTTAGGAGTGTTGTAATTCTGACTTTTTTCCTGACTGTTTTTTGCCCCCTCTATATGTGATTTAAAATCACATATAGATACATTTAAAATCAAAACTGAGCTTGGAACACTGCTCAACCAATCAGATTTAAGTTCTAAAACTAACTAAAAAAAACTGGAAAAGATACATGTTATTAATCATATTTTAATATACACATATTAAACCGAAGACTTTTTTGGCCACTACGCATGCATATGAAAAATCATATTAATGCCTAAAGGCAGTATGCATCTTCCATTTCTGATTCCTTGAACCTCCTGACCTTTGAACTCTCTCTCTCTTATAATCGGCCTCTTTGGCTGTATCGTATATCACCCTTTATATCCATCCATATATCTCGCCATAAAAAACCTAAATTGCCTGTCTGAGCTAATCAGAGAGTCTGTAGCCTTAGAGAGTCTTGCGCTTGGCAGTTGACAAAGGTGGTTCATGAAAGAGGCATACAAGAGATACTAGATTTCTACTGTGTGTTTATGACGACCGTCTTATCTGTGTATTTGCCACCATGTGAGTGGTACGTTGAGCGTGAGCAGAAGAGGCAGAGAAAAATAGAGAGGGAGAATAGCACAGCGAGAGAATGCAGGTGAACGGCCAATGATCTTTAGGGATCAAGGAAATGAGGAAGAGAAGGTATTAAAAGAGGAGGGGGACGTTGTCTCTAGAAGGGAATAGCAATATCCTCTAGTACCCATACTGTCACTCCAACAGCCAGCCTGCTGTAATTCTTTTAAGGGGCTCATCCCTCATTTTCTGATTAACGTCAACAGTTGGGGCCAGTGTGAAGAATCAGTCTAATTGATGCGCAGTAATGTATTTGTCAACAGAAAGCGGTCCCAGCTGGCCTTGCGTGATGACTCTCACGGGCAGCTGTTTGAGGTTTGTGAAGGGCTGAATGGAGAGAGCTGGGTTATTGAGATCATTAACAATTTGTGTTCTGGATAATTTTATGACTTCACCTGGGAGAATGATGCATGGTTTAGTAGAAAGGAAATAAGTCTGTAGAGTATACATGTGATTAGATTAAACATACAGGGTTGGTGGGTAGAGCATATGCTCCAACATATTGCTCCAACATATCCACGCAAATCTGGCTAGTGTCATTTCCTGCTCTCATTCTGTCCTTATTTTACTTTGAAGGTGAGTTGTAGTATTTAAGACTATACTCAAGACCCAGCATGTTCTCACTCCCAACTCGTCACATATTGACGCTTGGTCAGGACTCCTTGGCATCACTATTTGACACTCAGGGTACCCCTTTAACATCACTTCTGGGCGTGCAGGGTCCTCCACTGATTTTAGTTGTTTGCACTATGCATCGCATTTAATGGTTTGCATGCATTTGCCCAAAAAAAAAAAAAAAATATATATATATATATATATAAATTTATACTTGCATCGATACTTTGAAGCACCTAAACCAACCCCTACCCTAAATCTACCCTGAACAATATAAAACAAGCAAATAAAAGTACAGTGACAGGTATTTATTGCAAAAACGAACCATTCATGAGTTCACCTGCCCATCCAGTCCTAATGGTTAATGTAAACAAACATGGCTTGCTGTCCTTAATGGAGGCTCGAACCCGAGGCTCGGCTTGAATGCTGAGTTCAACCCCCCCCCCACGCCCCCACGCCCCCACGCCCCCACGCCCCCACGCCCCCTTTGCGGTACTATCTACAGGGAGAGTAACAGAAATAGAGAAGGAGATGGGGAGCTGGAGGGATGCTCAAAACCAGTCATAAGTAGCATGGGTATATTTGAGGCAATAGCCAAAAATAAATTGTTTGGATCAAAATTATTGATTTTTCTTGTATGCCAAAAGTAAAGATCATGTTTCATGAAGATATTTTGTAAATTTTCTACCGTAAATATATCAAACCTTAATTTTTGATTAGTAATATGCATTGCTAAGAACTTTATTTGGACAACTTAAAAAGGTGATTTTCTCAGTATTTAGATTTTTTTTGCACCCTCAGATTCCAGATTTTCAAATAGTTGTATCTAAGTTGTATGTAGCATTCATAGGACTGAATGAATAGGCTCCTCCCGAACCTACGTTTGGAACTTCATTAAAAAGCAGTATAAAACTATTACAAATAAGTGCTGGTGCATTCCAAGTCCTTTCATGTCTTTATGCGAAATACAGAGTGAATCTTAAGGTTTTAATTGTTGAAAATGATCTCGCCCCGCACATATGACATTCAGAAAGATACTCCCAAACTTGTTTGGCATGACGCAATCGGTCAAGCAATGGACCCTGCACGTCAACCCTACATGGGCTTCATTTACCCCAAAGAAAGGACATTTGTCTGATTTGTTTGGGTCTCGGTCTTGACTCTGACTCAACCCTCTTCTGATCTTGGTCTTAACTGACCTACTTAGGACTCAGCATGGACTTAGACTTCAATTAGCTGGTCTGGACTACAATACTGATTTATGGGCAAAAGTATATTGGGAACAAGAAATCACAGCCATGTTTTCTACAAGATGTTGGAATAAGTCAAGTCAAGTCAAGTCAAGTCCAGTCAAGTCACTTTCATTTATATAGCGCATTTAACAAAACAGATTGTGTCAAAGCAGCTTTACAGTATTAAATAGGAAAATAGTGTGTCAATAATGCAAAAGGACACTCAATTTTCAGCTGAAGGCAGTTCATCTTTGAATTCAGTGATGTCATCATCCAGCTCAGTTCAGTTCAAATAGTATACAATATCGCTGGAAATTAAGTGCCCCTAACTAAGCAAGCCAGAAGCGACAGCGGCAAGGAACCAAAACTCCATCTGTGACAGAAATTGAAAAAAACTTGGGAGACACCAGGCTCAGTCAGGGGGCCAGTTCTCCTCTGGCCAGGCGAACCAGCAGTTTGTTCCATGTTGCAGCAAAGTCAGATTGTGCAGAGGACTCATCTGGTTCCCGTGGTCTTGTGCCGATGGCTGTCTAGGTGACGGGCTCTTCACTGGGGATCTGTCTCTGGGGCTCATCTAGATGACGTGGTCTCTGCTGACATTCAGGGTTGTAGAGGTCATCTCTAGGTTCTGATCTACCATCTGGGCTGAATACGGACTGGATCCGGGTGACTGCAGTGACCATCTGATCTGGATACAAACTGGATCTGGGTGGCAGGAGTGACCTCGGAATAAGAACAAAACAAACTAATATTAGCGTGGATGCCATTCATCTTACAATGCAACAAGTGCATTGGGAGTTATGGGGAGTATTCCTGGTTCCGGTTGATCTAATAAATGCAACCTAACAATCCTTTAATGGATTTGAATTGTAGTGATGTGTTAGTGTGTTATGTGTAAGCCAGGTTAAAGAGATGGGTCTTTAATCCAGATTTAAACTAACAGAGTGTGTCTGCCTCCCAAACAATGTTAGGTAGATTGTTCCAGAGTTTGGGTGATAAATAAGAAAAGGATCTGCTGCCCGCAGTTGATTTTGATATTCTAGGTATTATCAAATTGCCAGAGTTTTGAGAATGCAGCGGACGTGAGGGACTATAATGTGATAAGAGCTCACTCAAGTACTGAGCTACTAAACAATTCAGGGTTTTTTAAGTAACTAACATGAATGCAACGATTTGTTTCCATTAAGACAATTTACAAAACTGAACCCAAACAACTCTAAACTTGAGTTACCAAATACAACAGGGATGTCCAGCAATGCTTCTCAAGTGTCAGGGTTCAACAGAGTTTAGCTCCAACTTGTCCCAGCATACTTGCCTAGAAGCTTCTAGCAATCCTGAAGACATGGAGGGAGCTAAACTTTGCAGTATAGTGGCCCTCCAGTAGCAGGATTGGACACCCCTGAAATAGGCATCTTGAGGTTCTCCAGAAGGCTTCGCCAGTCTGAAGAACCCCAAATGCTGCCTCAAGTATCTTTTCATTTTACAGTGACACATCTCTATCGCTCTCTTGCTTTCTTGACTCTAGGCATAGGCTGATGAATAATAAACAGGCTTGTCTCTCAATATTGCTCACCGCATGTCCAGAGTTGACGACTCAGCTGTAAGGTGTCCATTTATCTGGCTTGGACAGAGGGGCAGAGTCGGGCCTCCACCATCAGCAAGCGCTCGCATGGAACACGGTCCCCAGGCCCCGCGTTGACAGCTTCTCTCTCTTGTGCCCTTTCCAGTCAGCAGGCAGACACGGAACAGCCAGCACACATCCATATTCATAGGGCAATGCTGAATGTCATGTTTACCTGTCAAGGTCGTGATTAGGATGAACTGTTATCAGGTATGTAAGTGAACCCCCCACCCCACCACCACCACCAGCGCCACCACCTTTACACTGTCACCTCTCGCAACGAGAGCAGTCAACAAAACCATCCAACAGAAGAGCCTTTGATTCTCCATCTCTATTTATTCTAATGTATCTTGGCATTACAACAGTAGCTCATAATGAATTCTGATAAATTAAAGGTTTTATTGTTCGGCTGCCATCGCTGTCTTTGATCAACATGCCAATTACGGAGGGTAATTTTCCCGCTCTCTTTTTCTCCTCTCTTAAGAGGTTTTCCGCCAAGTGGAGGGAGTTGACACCCGCTTGACAGATTCTTTTTTAATTCTTTTTTTTCTTTCTGTTTTATCATTACAGTTACACACGCTCAGGAATTTCATTGTCTTTCACCCCTTTCTCCCTGATAGTTCCGTACGAGAAGTAAGAGAAAAGAAAATCTGTTGACTCAATTGGGGATGTCACAGAGGAATCTTTAACCTGAATGGAAGCGTTTTGACTCCTCTTATATGAAATGACAGATGAGGACGCAGTCTGTCTTCATCGAGGTAGATGTACACAGACAAGTGCGCCTCTCCCCTAACTAGTGCACGGGTCTAAAAATAAGTAAATAAAACAAACTAACATGCTGGGGGCAGATGGGAGATGGAGGGGTGCTTTTTTCATAAACAATATATGAGGTGCTTTTTGCAAGTCAAATCCTTAAAGATTCACTGTTGGCTTTCTCTTCTCAGCATCTTTTAAAATGCACTACCGCGTGCCAAAGGAAATGGCAGGGAAACATCAGAGGGGGCAGGCAGATTGTGTGTGTGTGTGTATATATATATATATGCGCAGTGTATTAATAAATGGAAAACAACGCATTAACAATATAACGGCTGACATAAAGTTTGCCGCCTTGCCTGTGCACCCCATGCGCTCAGTTCTCCCTCTCTTCCCAAAGTGGCCCCGGAGATGTTTGCCAAAGTAAATTCACTCTGTTGCACGCTCAAACTCCCATCTGTGCCCTTACACGGCCGTGGTCTTATGCAACTAGCATTAGCCCACTCCCGTAGAAGCTTCCAGAATCTGTGCAATACCACGAGAGAATGTCCAGTAATTAGGTCTTACCATTAGCCCCCATAGGCCCCTACTGACCCACCCTCGCACGTCACTGTTAAAAGTGGAGATGAGTTGTAACTGGCAGTTGTGCAGTGACCTGTGTGCATCAAAGCATCCTTTCTTTATTGGGTTGTCTCCTGTCCACACTAATGGCCACAGGGGGGCTGAGCCTCGACTTCACCTGACCAGCCCTCACAAAGCCAGGTCTCTAGAGCCGACAGGCGGAACGGAAATCGCGTTAACCCACCCCAAACCAAAACACGTACACACATACCCACAGAAATTGTGCATTTCTCTTGATTTTTGCCCAGAGATCAGTGGTAGGTGTCAGCTTGGCTCATTATTGTTTACTAGCAATTGTCATTGGGGCGACGTGTCACCTATATAGAGAAAAGTCTTATGCCTAAGCCACAAATGTCTAGACTTAATGATAGCAATACCGTTAGGTCAACAAATGTCCTATTTTTCAGCCTCATTTGCTCTAGAAAAGAGTGTGGCGTTGCATGGCTAATTTCTTATTTAAATTATGATTATTTATAAAATTACTCATTTTTTTGTATTTAATTTGATTATTTAATTTTAAAATTACTGTCCATTGTAAGTATATCCCAAAACTTTTAGAATCCCTGTCCATTAGAAGTATATCGCAAAACTTTTATTTCATTATTATTACTCTAACACACTAAAAAATTATAATAAATCAATAAATAAATAAACAAATACATAATAATAATAATTAACATATTTTTTGGACATGGTACAGGTAACTTTTTATTATGAAATATGTGACCCTGGACCACAAAAACAGTCATAAGGGTTTTTAAATAGAGATTTGTACATCATCTAAAAGCTAAATACTATAAATAATTAATGTATGGTTCCATTAATGTATGGTTTGTTTGGGTATTTGACAATCTGGAATCTGAGGGTGCAAAAAATAAAATAAAACAAATAAATAAGTAAATAAAATAAAGTATTGAGAATATTGAGTCTTTAATGTTGTCCAAATGACGTTCTTAGCAATGTATATTACTATTCAGGGTAACATTTTATTTTGATAGTCCACTTTAGACATTCTACTAACAGTAAGTAACTTTGCAACTGCATGTCAATTAGTCATTAGAGTATTAGTAGACTGTCTGCTTAATATCTTCTAACACTTTTCTAAACTTTGCAAGTATATGTCAACTTATTCTACTAACCCTAAACTTAACCTAACAGTCTGCTCTGAGGGTTAGTAGACATGTAGTTGGAAATGAA
This sequence comes from Labeo rohita, assembly GCF_022985175.1. Classification (NCBI taxonomy): domain Eukaryota; kingdom Metazoa; phylum Chordata; class Actinopteri; order Cypriniformes; family Cyprinidae; genus Labeo; species Labeo rohita. The sequence continues at coordinate 5,938,718 of NC_066875.1, forward strand.
TGAGAATTAGTTGACATGTAGTTGCAAAGTTACTTACAGTTAGTAGAATGTCTAAAGTGGACTATCAAAATAAAGTGTAACCCTAATCAGAAATGAAGTTTTGATATATCTACGGTTGGAAATTTACAAAATATCTTCATGGAACATGATCTTTACTTAATATCCTAATGATTTTTGGCATAAAATAAAAATTGCTAATTTTGAGTCATACAATTTATTTTTGGCTATTGCTACAAATATACCCGTGCTACTTATGACTGGTTTTGTGGTCCAGGCTTAAATTATGAAATATAATTATCATGAATTATGGGGATTATGAATTGTGAATATGAATGATAATCAATCAGTTATAAGAGATTCATAATAACATTTATATATAATAGTACGATGGTATTATTTCATCACTTTACCATGGTACTTTTTTGTAAGGATCCAACTTCAGTATCCTTATTACCCGTTTAATTCCCTACATTTACCTGTCCTAAGGGCAAGTCATTATGTTTTAACTCATGAGCCTTTAGACTGCAATAAAAAGTGCTGGCGATGTTCCAGTGTGGACCAAACATCTTTTCATCCACTGGCTTTGTTAGACTTTCCTTCATGTGTTCATTTGAATAAGCTTAGTCTTAAAGACTGAGCAGCCTTGGTCAGTCCACAACAGTGCCACACACACACACACACACACACACACACACACACACACACACACACACGATCTAATGTCCTTTTAACAGTGGAAATGTAGGCCACTGAAACTGGCAGAGTGATTGCCCTTAGGCCTGGAAGAGCAAGGAATTGAAGATGAATTAAAAGTACATTAGCCATCATCATGGGCTCGGGCCCATTGACATGTTATATTTTTTTCTTTCTCTCTGGATTTTGAAGGCCTCTTCTCATTTACTTAGGCTGCCCTGTGCCAGGAGGTATAGCTGCTCATTTCCACAGTGCCCGGAACAATGCTTCTACTTAAACACACATACACACACACACCATCGATCTCTCGCACATTATTTGCTGGGTGACGAGCATTCTCCCTTTGGAGCATCACAGCAGGTGGAAGCTGCAGCCCCTCGGCCAGTTTTTTTTTTTTTTTCTTTTTTTTTATTTAATGCATCTCAACTTCCATGTCATATTTTCCTCTCTTTAATTGATACACAGCCCAGCGCTGGTGCCCAGTACAGCATTATAAGGCTTCTCCTCCAAACAGACCCTTATCCTCCTCTAATAGGCGTCTCTCTCCTCTGAGGCCCTCAGCTGTGTCTGGCCACTGCTGCCTCTCTGCCTCTTTGCACCGAGGCATCTCTGCGTAGCCCATTAGTTCTCTCTCCCCCCTCCGGTCCGGGCCCTACATCACTACCCATGTGTGCCTCGGCCATATTAGGAGGGATGCTGCCACGGTAAACATTCTTCATCTTGCAGGTTTTCTGTTTTGTACGGCGAAGAGATACTGCCTTCGGTGAAGTTTCTCTGCTCGCTGTAGCCCAGGGAGGTATCAAATGCTGTAGGGCTTATTTAAACTATTTGTCACCTCTACACTTTGCATTGGTAATCAACTGGGATTTAACTAGGTTTTGTTTAGATGTATATGTTGTTGTTGCACGTTGTCAGTTAGGGAGAGAAAAAAACGTTCTGTCTTCTGGCGAAACAACCCGACAAAAAGCACATTCCTGGCAGCTATGCTCCTTTTTAAGTCATCGGGGTAAAAGTGCTATGAAGTGCTATGAGGAGCACAGAAGTGTTTTGCTATTTAACCGGCTTTAACAGTCAAAGGCAGGTCTGCTTATGTTATGGAAGAAATATAGGAGCGGAAATCCAATGGATTGACCCTTTTTAGATTGCAAATTTCACATAATAAACAACACCTGACATTTCGGCATCAACAGGACTGGGTTATTTTTTATATGATTTGTTATACCGAACCTCAGACTGAAATATTCTAGCACAATGATTCTCAACCTTTGTAACTTCAAGGTCTCTATTGTCAAATTCAATATTCGAAGGCTTCTCATACGCACTTGAGGATTTTTCCTCTTGTACTTCTGCTCGAATATAACAAATGTGTTTATTTTTAAAACGGCTGGTGTACAAAATATAGCATTAATATGAATTATTCTAAAGGTTTTTTGAAAATATGTAGGAACACTTTAGTTTAGGGACCAGATCTCACTATTAACTAGTTGCTTATTAGCATGCATATTACTAGCATATTGGCGGTTTGTTAGTACTTATAAAACATATTAATGCCTTATTCTGGATTAGCATATTTTAGATCCCTTAATCCTACTCTATACACTACCAGTCAAAAGTTTTTTAATGTTTCTTAAATAATTCTCTTCTTCTCACCAAGCCTGCATTTATTTGACCCAAAATATATTTTCAAATGTAATTTATTCCTGTGATCAAAGCTAAATTTTCAGCATTATTACTCCAGTCTTCAGTGTTCCTTCAGAAATAAGTCTGATATACAAATCTGCAGATTTTTTTTTTTTAATTATCAATATTTAATACGGTTGAGTACATTTTTTTCAGCATTCTTTGATGACTAGAAGGATCCGAAGATCAGCATTTATCTGAACTAAAAAGCCTTTGTAACATTATGCACTATATCATTCAAAAGCTTGGAGTCAAAAGTATAATTATTTTATTTATTTATTTTGGGAAAAAAATTATACAAATGAATACTTTTATTTAGCAAGTATGCTAAAGTCAAAAGTGATGATAAAGACATTTATAAAGATTTCCATTTCAGATAAATGCTGTTCTTCTGAACTTTCTGTTCATCAAAGAAACCCGAAAAATTCTACTCAGCTGTTTTCAGCATAATAATAACAAATGTTTTTTGAGCAGCAAATCAGAATATTAGAATGACTTCTGAAGGATCATGTGTAATGATGCTAAAAATTCAGCTTTGAAATCACAGGAATAAATTGAATTTTAAAATATATTCAGATAGAAAACACTTATTTTAAATAGTAAAAATATTTAAAAATTTTACTGTTTTTGCTGTATTTTGGATCAAATAAATGCAGGCTGGGTGAGCAGACGAGACTTCATTAAAAATCTTTGAAAACTTTTGACTGGTAGCGTACCTTAACAACTACCTTACTAATTATTAATTAGCAGCAAATTAAGAGTTTATTGAGTCACTATCGTGTTAATAGTAAGAATTTGTCCCCAAACTAAAGTGTGATGAAACATATAGTAAATAAATAAATAAATAAATCTTCATGCTTGCAAAATACTGTATGTTACTGCAAAAATCTTCATAACCAGTTGCTCTACTCAGCTAGTCTTGTTATATATAACTAGTTGAGTAGACCAACACCTGGTTATGAATCACAGCCATGCTGATATATAGCCATATCGCACTGCTACTCATATGACATTGCTCATACAGTGGAATGCGAAAGATTGGGAACCCCTTGCAGAATCTGTAAAAATGTTAATTTTAACAAAATAAGAGAGATCATACAAAATGCATGCTATTTTTTATTTAGTACTGTCCTAAGATATTTTACATAAAAGATGTTTACATATAATCCACAAGACAAAAAATAGCTGAACTTCTTAAAATAACCCTCTTCAAAAGGTTGGGAACCCTTGGTTCTTAATACTGTGTGTGGTTACCTGGATAATCTACGACTGTTTTTTTGTTTTGTGATGGTTGTTCCCCTTCACCATGGAGTCCCTTGTTTGTTCTCAACTGTTAAACTAAGCACTGTTCTTCAGAAAAATCCTTCATGTCCTGCAGATTCTTTGGTTTTCCAGAATCTTTTGCATATATGAACCCTTTCCAGCAGTGATTGTATGATTTTGAGATTCATCTTTGACACATTGACTGATGCTCCAGAAGGAAACACGATGCATTAAGAGTGGGGGGTGAAAACTTTTGAACAGGATCCAAATTTTTTTTAATTTGTTAAAATATACATTTTTTTGTTCCATTTAGTACAGTCCTTCGGAAGCAACAGGAGATGTGTACCGGAAAACAAATTAAGAACAGTTTACCTTGATCTTCAAATTCAAAAAGTTTTCACCCCCCAGCTCTCTCTTGTTTTGTTAAAATTATTCACGTGTTTACAGATTCTGCAAGGGGTTCCCAAACTTCCGCATGCCATGCCAACTTTTTTTTTTAATTAGAAAAAGAAAAATATGTCAGTTTATGTGCTTCACTGTTTACATTTTTAATTCTGAATTGTTCAGTTATTTTAATAAAGACACATTCATATTAAATTATATAATTTTAAGTCATCTTACAGCCCTATCAGAAATTTACTAAGAACCCCTGCAGCCCTTCACTGAGAAAAGCTGATTTCGCAGCCAATCTGAAAAACACAAAGAGAGCAAAAAAGTGACAAAGACGGGTCACACCTGACGCGGAGAGGTTGAAAAATCAGTGCACCTTTTGAATCCTCACCCGTGCGTACATAGATAGATCGGCAAAGCAGTTTGTTCTACCAAATTTAACAATGATATATCATTATCACAACTTTCGGGGGAGATCTATAAAATCAATGGCTCCACAAGTTGAGCGGGATTAGTATTACTTACATGCTGAGAGGGTGTTAAAGCTCTCGGGTATGGATCGGAGTGGCGGCTCGGATCAATGGCATTTGTGGACACTAAGCTCAATAACAAGTCCTTCCAAGAACTGGAAGAGGAAGAAGAAAGAAAAAGATGTGAAAAGCAAATTTGCCAGGAGAGGAGCTAATATCCTGTATGCGCTTGGCTGAACATGAGCAAAAGAAAGAGAGGAGCAGGAAGAGAGAAATGGAAGCAGTGAAGAGGGAGAGAGGGAGAGAGAGAGCCAAGGGGTGCGAGTATGGATTCCTTTCCTTTTAATTGTATCAATAGAGATCTAGGTGACTTTATTGATAACATGCCTTCATGAGTATTGGCAGATGGACAAAACAAATTCATTGAACCATCAGTGTGAATCAGACCTGCTGTGTCGCCCCTCTACACTAAGTGAACGGTGACTGATCTGTTGTGTAAGATGTATATACAGTACATGCCAATACAAGTAAAATGTGCATGCTCAAACTGAAGGGAATTGTTGATACAATTCAGGCGGATAGACGGTCCACAATCCAGGTTATTCTCTTTGTCTGCCTGTGTTCGTACAGAAGGTGAGAGGGGATGTGCAGATGCTGTAATTGGATCTACAAAAGTCAAATTTCCTGTTGGTGCTGAAGACTGTTTGGTCCTGACAACATGACAAAGGACAGCGTGTTTAGATAATGGAGATGTTTGCCCATAGGGATAGCATTAATCGTGAGAAGAATGACCAGTGGCTGCCTCAACTCTGAACAAGATGAAACAAGTTAAGCAGGACTGATGCATCACATGCTTTTGTTCAAGTCATTTTGAGAAGTCGTAATTTTGTGCACTCAAGTTCAGAAATTAAAGAGTTCACGCACACTTTTAAAGTATTCCTGATAAAGGTGAAAATGGTGCATTTGTGAAAATATTAATATTCGATTTTGAAAGACGTCTCTTATGCTCACCAAGACTACATTTATATGATCAAAAATGCAGTCAAAATAGTACTATTGTGAAAAAATTTTGTGATTTAAAAAAACTGTTTTCTATTTGAATACATTTTGAAATGTAATATATTTCTGTGATGGGAAAGCTGAATTTTCAGCATCATTACTCCAGTCTTCGGTGCAACATGATCCTTCAGAAATCTTCATATTTTCAGATTCGGTGTTCAAGAAACTTTTCCATTGATGAACAGAAAGTTTAAAACATTTATTTGAAATAAAAATCTTTTGCAACATTATAATTGTCTTTAATTTCAATTTTGAACAATGTAATACAACTTTGCTGAATCTTGTACTGACCCCAAACTTCCCAGCTTCACACATTTCTATTATTTCCCCACGAATACGATAATATTAAACAGACTAGGGCCAGAAGTCAAGATGGCCTTATGCAGGCTATACAATATACCATCATTCTCAGTTTTTCCCTTGAGGTGATGGCACGATACAGCAAAGAAAATCCGATTTTTAAAAAATCAGAGGACTTGTGTTTTACATGTACCCCTGATAACTATAATTTTCCTAATGTTTTGAGACCATTAAGTGAAGCAAACGTCCTTTTGTAAAAGCGAAGAGAGAAAATAAACGAAATGGCAGCATTTCTTAGATCATTCTAATATTTGATATTTGCTAACATCGACTACAATGAAGTCCTTGAATTAGATTAATAAGAGAACTTGACAAGGGCAGATAAACTGTTTTCACAAAATACTGCCGAGATGAGATTTCACTATTCTGAAGATAATTTGCTCTATTAATTATGAGTTTTACATTTGTAAAGCCCCAGATCAATCACCGGCACTAAAGCACGAGTGGCTCCGATTTGCATATAAAATGCATTTCTCCATCTGTCAAGTCACTCCGAGTAAGAAGCTTTTCTTTTTCTGTCTTTTTTTTTTCTTCTCTTTTTGTAGGGGACCGGTCTGTTTGCTCTTTGATTACACATTCAAACACTGACCAGGCCCTTGTCCAAACAGCACTACTGGAGAGCAGCTAGTGAAGTGTAGTCAAACATCTCTCCTTCCCCGGAGTACAACGCCACATCACTGCGGTGGGGTGCCCTCACACGCGCGCGCAAAACAAGACGAAAGCGAGAGACGCGGGGGGAAAAGCGAAAGACGGCGAGAAACGAGAGGAGAGCGTGAAAGAGGGACCCCAAAAGAGTTCTAATGAGAGCCTCATAACTGCCTCAAATGGGGCCGGTCTTTGCAGCCCTGTTTTGATAAAGATGAGAGATGGAGTGAGCAAAAAGAAAAGGTGGCGTAATTAAACAGCCTAATGAGTTTGGGGGTCTTTTGTGAGCGCCGAGGGTTCTTAAAGCAAGGGGGGTATTTTATGGCTGGAAAATCTTCTCTTTCAATACTGTCAAAGAAGTTTCTTGCAGAGTAGTTATCACAGCATGTCAAATTGCTCTAGCTCGAGAAATAATTTGGATTTTTTTTCCCCTCGCAGAGTGCTCCGAAACAAAAGGCACCCCTCTGGTCTAATTTGCCTTGGTAGGGTCCCTCCGGGTGGGGGGTCCGCATGGACAGAGAGAGCCCCGTCTCCTCACTGGAGGATTAGAGGGCCGGGAGGGGGGCGAGGTGGGGAGGGGGGCCGAGGGGTGACACAGTCCCCTTGCAATTTCACCCAAAATGCTGCAATTGTCTCTGAGCTCGAACAGGGCAGAGCAACAACGCTCATTTTCCCCTCCATTCATTATCTCGCCTGTATTTACTTATCTTTGTCTCAAAATGGAAAAAATCAAAGTGTTTAAAGGGCCTCTTTCATGTGGAGAAAGGTTTTTAACAGCGCGTTTCGCTCTGACACGGCTGTGTTAAAGCCAAGGGAGCGCTTACGCTCGCAAGACAGTATGAATAGCAAATGAGTACTTTTCTACTTTTCTTTGGTATTATATACTGAATTAGATCCTTGATTTCTCCAAATTACATTTCCCAAGGGCCCCCCGTGTAATGTGCTCCTTTTGGGCTGCGATGTACAATTTTATGGTGTCAAATTAGCACAAAGAAAATTACACCATTCTTCCTGGAGAAGGCGCCTTACGTGGTATTTTTACCTCATGTGCCACATCTTTTAATGATTTATATATTTCTTTGAAAATAATTCCCCTCATCAGGCATCCTTGGCTCAAGAGCACTTGGCAGGAGCTTATAAAAGTGAGCTAGCTGCACTGGATTTACATGCTAATAAATGCAGGCCAAGGGGAAAAATATATCCTTCTCTGTTTACAATAAAATAAACTTAATTGACATTGTCATTCCAAATGAACGTCAGAACCCGAATGTTCAATTGCAGCCGGCTCCGCTTTGCTTTTTTTTCCCAACGACTTCCAAGAAATTATTGCTGCCAGCCTCATGCTAGCAAGATTAAAAGCATGATTTTTGTGGCGCTGGAGATGTGGAGACAATATCTTAAACTTGGAATGAACACAAACTCTTTTCTCTTTTTTTTTTTTTTTTTTTTTTTTCCGGGGAAAAACGAAAAGAGTTACACACTCTTTGAAGTGCTGCTAAAAGTTCTGCCTGGTCTGACGAATTTCGGGATGCTAGCGTAGCATCAATATTCGAGCGGGCGCCAAATGACGCGGCGTATACTTTCTAAATTGCAAATTCCCAAGCGGAGCGTGTCTTCAACAGGTGCCGCGCGTTTGTCTAGCTCTCTTTATTGAAGGTGTTTATGACAAAAATGTGAATATGTACAGTTTAAAGGTCCCTTTCCCTTCCCTGATTCCCATTTGCACACGGAGCCAAGTGAAATGGAGTTCGTCTCTTATCTTTTCAAAGCCAGATGATTCTGTTTTTGCTTCATTATTATATTTATGCTGAAACGTGTTGGCTGTTCCACTACGCCGAGGAGGTTTGAATCTTCAAAGACGGACCTTGAAATTGAATGGTGGATGGAGCTTGAGCTAGCATGAACAATGTTTAATTCTACAAAGAGGGAACGTAATAACAATACAGCTTCCTGTGAAAAACCGAAGGCCAAAAGAGTAATGAGTTAAAAGAATACAATTTAAAACATTTCCATCTCCAATAACAAATGTGCTGTGCACACTAAAATGCCCACGTTTGCTGCTTTATTGTTTCGTCTCGAAGACAATGGGACTCGTGAAGCTGAGCGTTTTGTGTCAGGGCTGCCTCTATTAGTAGGAGTTTTGGAGGAAAATCTTTTCGGATATTCTTGACGCCAAAAGAAAGGACTGGATCGCTTATGATGCTGCCTACAATTTCAGTCCCATATCACAGGAGCGATTTCTTCGGAGGACGCCTCGGTGAGCGGCCTCGTTGTCGCTGCCACCCACAAACCCTTGCCGGAGTGAACTCCGCAAAACATTTTTGTGAACAATTAAATTTTTTCCCCCATCCAACTTAATTACTGCTATTCCTGTAGTAATACGTGGCTGATTTGAGAGACATAATTAGGTGGGATATTGAGAGAGGCCTCTGGGGTCCCGGACCTCGTGGATCAGAGAGAATGAGAGAGAGAGAGACAGAGATATAGAAAAATAGATAGTTAGATTGAGACCGAGCGAGAGAGATAGAGAGATGCCATATTCTCAAATTATTCTGGGGGGGCGAGTGCTCCCAGGCAGCTTATTCAGCTAAGGCCTGGTAATTAAATTATAATTTAACCTGCTGACTCTAGAGCAAGAAGGCCCCGGCTGGGCTGGGGGTGGGAGATCACTGACAGGATTTATACTTAATGAAATAATAAAGCAACAGCGGCAGCAAGACTGCTCACACGAGTCAGAATACACTCCGTGTTTACGTTCACGTATGTGTGTGTGTGTGTGCATAAAAGTTTGTGTATTTGTTTTAGCTATAACTGCAGGTGCCTGTTTTTTTTTTCCTATTGTTCTATTCTCGCCTGGCGGTAGATAACACGTTCCCTCCTTCCTCCTCCGGTGAGAAAGGGTGAGATTAAGGGAAACGACATTAGGAGAAGTGTGAGAGAAAGAGAGCGTGCACAGCGCCATTTCAAGGCAGCGCCTCTCGTCCACGGCGGAGGCTGGTAAGATGGACTCCCTCCTCAGCGTTAGCGCTCACTAACCCAGCCTCTGGCTCATTAACCCCCCCCCCCACACACACACACACACACGCACCCCACCCCAGCCCAGCGCTGGCCTGCCTGACGGACAGCTCTAGTTAGCGGTCCCTATGAGCACAGGGAGAGAAAGTGGCGAATGACTGGAGCGCAAATGACAGGTGCAGTTAAAATGGTGCGGTGCAGAAAGGCTGCAGGACAGAGCGGCTGGACCGCAGTGAATTAAGCAGCGTGATATAACCGACGCTTCGTTTGCTTTTTCTTTTCTCAGACAGGAATTAAAGGAAGAGTGAAAGAAAAATTAGTTAAAGACATTTTTTGTCCTACAAAAAGTACTTAGCCAGTGGCACTGCCCTTACAAACAATAATCATGGTTTTAATTATAGTAAAAGTGTAGTAACCATATTTTTTTGGCGTGTTGATTGCTATTTGTATAACCACAGTTTTACTACAAATACCATGGTTAATTTGTGGTTACCATGGTTTAACTATAGGAAACATTTTTAAAACTCTGACAACTTTTATTCCTTTTCACACAAAGTATTATTTACACATAGAGTTTTGATTAATACAGCCCAATTTTCACACAATTACTTGCAGAATATAATATTGTTGCTTCAAAACAGATTTAACATCCTGCTGAAAACTGATACTTCTGAACATTGTCATCACATATACAGCTTTATATGCAGTTTTCTAATTCAGTAGGTTTGCTTGGTAGCTCACGCGATATGGCGTTGCACTTTAGTGATGAAGAGATGCGGTACAAACCGTGGCTGCCTCAACAAATTCATTTTTTTATGACTTTTGCATTTGTTAACACTGTCAGGTAGGTTTAGGGTTGGGGATATTTCCAACACGATCGAGCATTAACCTTTAGCAACACTACTTGGATATCTGAATTCTGAACAGCCGCAATACTCACTTCAAGCAGTGTAATAAAAACACAGCAATATGTGCCAGTACCAACTTAATAAAAACGTGCCATGGTCACGTATTGAATGTGTTTTAGCGCCACTCTCTGGACATTTCACTTTGAAACTGCCGCTAAAGTGAAACATGCATTAAGCTACATAGTTAAGGTGTTGCAGAAATGTATATAGAGGCACATATTTTCAGGCACCAGGGCACCTCAACTGGGGTAGCATTTGAATTTCTGGGGGCACTGTTCTTATGCGCACTGTTTTGTCGGTTTCACTTTCACTTTCGTAAATGATCAAGTTCACCAAGGAGGGGAGAGGATGGAAAGGGGGGCACTGCAACTTGTTTGGGTGGGCACGGCCCGTGAATGCCCCCCCTGTCGCCGGCCCTGCCGATGATCCTGGGTTATTAATCTTTGTAAAGGTGTAGAGTGTTCAGATTGTATCAAATCAGTAATGTATGCTCGCTATATTCCAATCTCATGGCATTATTAATGTGACCCTTCACTGAGAGTTTTTATTGAAAGGTGATCTGACCAATCACAACGCATAATCTGCCATTTTGTCCAACAGACAGGAGAGTAGATTATCATCTGTGGACTTTAAAAAATGGTGTGTATTGACATCTTTCTAAGATACCTTCTGATGGTCATTCATGTTTATTTTATGCTATAACTAGTAAAGAGGAAACGATGATTGGTTCACACGCCGCTTGAACTGAGGCTTGATCTGTCATGACACATTAAAGAGCCACAACAAGGTATTTATTGTTTGAATTTCTTAAAAAATGACTACATGTGAAAGCTGCAACTTTGTTTCATACCAAAAGTAACCTGCTCTGTCATGTCTGTCAGTGTGTTTTCATTGTCCTCTTTGCTCCACAATGTATTTTTCAATACATGAGAACATGATGTGTGATGAGAGCACCATGGCTTGCCAGACGTAGCAGCAGTAACTAAAGGGGGTGGGTCTTTGTGAAGGGTCAGTTGTAATTGCACTGAAAACACATTTATGCCACCTCTTAGCTGCAATAAACAGTGTGAGTAAATATATCTAAATGCCACATTAAATGGCGCTTCTCTGCTGCCTCTGTAGTGCAAAAATGGATTTTGCTGATACTGATTTCGAGTGATTAATTGTAAAAATTTGGCATAAAAGATGATATATGTGACCCTGGACCACAAAACCAGTCATAAGGGTCAGTTTTTGAAATTGAGATTTATACATCATGAATAAATAAGCTTTCCATTAATGTATGGTTTGTTAGGATACAACAATATTTGGCCGAAATGCAACTATTTGAAAATCTGGAATCAGAGGGTGCAAAAAATCAAAATATTGAGAAAATCCCCTTTAATATTGTTCAAATGAAGTTTTTAGTAATGCATATTACTAATCAAAAAATTTTGATATATTTACGGTAGGAACTTTAAAAAATATCTTCATGGAACGTAGAATATTACTTTATTATTATGATATTATGATTTTTGGCATAAAAAGAAAAATCGATAATTTTGACCCATACAATGTACTGTATTTTTGACTATAGCTAGAAGGTAACACTTTAGAATAGGAAACACTTATTCACTAGTAACTACAATTCTTCCCTCAATAAATTCCCAATTTGCTGCTTATTAATAGTTAGTAAGGTAGTTGTTAAGTTCAGGTATTGGGCAGGATTCGGGATGTAGAATAAGGTCATGTAGAATAAGGCATTAATATGTGCTTAATTAGTACTATGGCTGATATTCTAGTAATATGCATTCTAATAAGCAACTAGTTAATAAACCTAGTTAAGAAACGTTTTGTGGTCCAGGGTCACATATGTTTAATGAGGTCCCTGGCTATTATTAATTCTTAATGGAAAAGTTAATTTCTGTCACTGATGTAGCCTCAACATGAATCAATAAAGTGAAATTTAGTTTACAAATTTAAGTCAATTGAGTTATTTATGTTGCTTTAGCTCATTTTAATTCAGTTTTCTTCTTTGTTCTGTTTGCTTTTAAATATTCAGTGGTCTATCTTACTGTTGTAGAGCAGGTTGTAGAAAACAGAGCTACTGTGTCCATACAATTGTCGTGTGAATGTTTTCATGTTTTGGTGGCCACTTTGCTCGGCTGTGGCTGTGATGTTTTGATTTCACTCCATCTCTCTCTCCAGCGGCTGATTTGCATCTTTCAGCTCACCTCCTCACCCAATCTCTCCTCCACCTTTTTATCTGTGTCTGCCCACCACCTTCAGTCCAGCCTCATGTATAAAGTAATCAGATTTTCCCAGCAGCTCCCGGATAGAAAGAGATGGATATGAGAGAAAGGATGGGAGGGAACGGGGAGAGATGGAGGGGACTTAATAGATCAATTTATGTTGCTCTGGAGAGGGACGAGTCTGGCCAAGACCCTCTTTCTTTCATTCTTTCTTTCTTTCTTTCTTTCTTATCCATCTCTTTTTCAGACTTTCGCTTTGTCTTTTGCTCAGTCTGTCTCTAGTGAAAGTTTGTTGACACGGCTTCCCTCAACAGGCTGTCTTTAAGCTTGGCACACACCGTCTGTTGTCTTTGTGCGATTTCATATGTGCAAATAAACAGCACGCGCGAATGTGTAGGTGAGATGTGCCGTGGCTAAACGCGCACACACACACACATATTCACAAATGCACTTCGTGTTGATGCCACCATTATTCAGAACTTTCCTCAAACACACATGCATATTTTTTTCTGCGAGAAGGTGAACAGTACCATTATCATTCACGCCACCCCCAGCGTTCATTATCCATAGCCCGCCTTCAATGCCGGGCCTATCTGATGATTATTAAAAGGATTATCAATGGCAGAGTTATAATTAGCGGTAATGGAAGGCGAGCAGTTGCCTCTGCCATAGTAATTATTGATGCAGATCAGAGGGGATTAAACTTCATAATGTAGAGATTGCTCTGAGGCAAAGTGACGTGGTGCTTTCTGATCTTTTGGAATTTGCTGAGTTCTCAGAGAAATATAGCAGAGAATTGCAAAGCCTTTCTTTGTCTTTATCTCCACTTGACTATTTGAGCTTGTGAGATTTCAGCAGGCAGACAGCTTGTCTTCAGGCCAGCGACAAGCACGGTGAAACCACTCACCGCCGGGCCCTTTCTCATCAGAGAGAATACTTGAATGGCAAATTACTTTACACTCAAATACGTTCTGCCAGGCCTATCGGCAGAGAAGACGTTTTTACAGCATTGCCAGTTCCTGACCAGATTAGTGAAAAAAGCAGTTGGGTTTTTTTGTTGTGTTGTTGTTTTGCTTCTTTTTTTCGGTTCTTCAAATGTGTCGGTCCGACATCTGGCTGTTTATTAATATCAAAGCATTGCTATATCACAAATTCACACTGCTGTAATAAATCTGCAGATTTTACAATCAAATCATTCTTTCTGCTTTGTTATTTTTTTCTGCAATCCCGCCATGCAGAAATCAGGCATTCAAAGAGTGCTGTGTGTGACATTGTTGAGATCTCTTTTGAAGGAGATGCACGTGAGTCTTTTTTCTCAGATGAAAAATATGAGAATGGAGAAGACGAAGTGTGTAATTTCTGCACCAAACACAATCGCAAAAATAATGACTGTTTTCAAATAACTTTCCAAGCGTTTCCTTTGACTGCCATTGGTCAAACAAAAAGATAGTCCTGCCATTCAGTTAGTACTACCATGTAGGACTTGTTGTAGTGTGTTTTCGAAAAGAGTTTTAAAATATATTTTTGAAAAATTAAAATAAATAAATAAATACAACTTTTTTATAGATACATTTTCAAGGCAAAAATAAATAATTCACTTATACATTTTTGTCAAAGTAGGTAAGTAAATAAATCTAATTCAGGAATCACAATACATGATTATGTTTTGGTCAAAAAAGGTATTAAGCTACGATAGGGAAAACGTTACAAATGAATGAATGAATGAACAAGCAAACAAATAAACTAATAAAATTCAGGAGTCACAATACATGATTATATTATGGTCAACAAAGGTATTAAAGCTGTTATAGGAAAAGCATACAAAACAAACAAATAACTAAGCATTTTCAAGGCAAAAATAAATAAAATATAAATATATTGCGAAGGTAAATAAATAAATAAAAACTAATTCAGGAGTCATAATACATGGTTATGTTTTGGTCAACAAAGGTATTAAATTCTAATGGAAAAGCATACAAAACAAACAAATAAAACAAACAAACAAAAAACAAATTAATAAATAAAGAAGATTTTATAAGCATTTTCAAGGTGAAAATAAATGATTAAAATATAAATATATTGTGAAAGTAAAATAAATAAATAAATAATATTAATTCAGGAGTGACAATCCATTAATAGGTATTAGGTATTAAGGTATTACAATAGGTATTAAGCTGTGATAGGAAAAGCATACAAAACAAACATACAAACAAATAAAGAAAAAAATTATAAGCATTTTCAAGGTAAAAATAAATGATTAAAATATAAACATATCGTGATGGTTAAAATAAATAAATAAATAAAAACTAACTCAGGAGTCACAATACATGATTATGTTTTGGTCAACAAAGGTATTAAGCTGTGATAGGAAAAGCATACAAAACAAACAAAGAAACAAATACATAAATCTGTTTTTATAAACGTTTTAAGGCAAAATTAAATAATTAAAAAATAAATATATTGTGAAGGTAAAACAAACAAACAAACAAATAAATAAATAAATAAATTCAGAAGTCACAATACATGATTATGTTTTAGTCAACAAGGGTATTAAGCTGTGATAGGAAAAGCATACAAAGCAAACAAACAAATAAAAAATTATAAGCATTTTCAAGGTAAAAATAAATGATTAAAATATAAATATATTGTGACGGTTAAAATAAATAAATAAATAAAAACTAACTCAGGAGTCACAATACATGATTATGTTTTGGTTAACAAAGGTATTAAGCTGTGATGGGAAAGCATTATAATGTATGAATCCACAAACAAACAAATTCAGGAATCACAATATATGATTATATTTTGGTCAACAAAGATATTAAGCTATGATAGGAAAAGCATACAAAACAAACAAAGAAACAAATACATAAATACAACATTTTTATGAACATTTTAAGGCAAAAATAATTAAAATCTAAATATATTGTGAAGGTAAAACAAACAAACAAATATATAACTAAATAAATTCAGAAGTCACAATACATTATTATGTTTTAGTCAACAAAGCTGTTATTAAGCTGTGATTGGAAAAGCATACAAAACAAACAAACAAATAAGTAAATAAGTAGTACATTTCAGTGAAGGTCTCTATTTGTGCTCAGAGGGAGAAATAACTGTGATATTATGGACATCTTACTCCATAACCCGATTTCACAAAGCTTACAGTAGCTTACGCTCAACAATACGGCTCTCTTCTCTGCGGCTTCTTGACTGACAGGATGAGTATTTGTAGATTTGGGCTAGTGGTCAAGCAAAGCTTATTTTAAATACATTGAGGGCAGGAGGAACATCTGTTCCTATCAGCGGCGTCTAACTGCATTCTAGGCCTTGCCTGTGTTATTCATGCAATATTTAGATGACAACCCCAGCCAAAGAGCTGCTGTAGAGGCCCATGTGTATGCGGGTTTGTGAGCTACGCTGAGGCTGTATATCTAGTATCTGATTTCTTGCGCGTCAGAGTGATGGACGTCGAGCGTCTCGCTCTCTCTACACACTCCCAGACTGATGGTGGCACAGTGAGTGTATTCACAGGCAGTCCGTCTCTATTGCAGCTGTGTCATGTGGTACGGAGGAGATATTTTTGCTCTTAAGTGCTTCTTATGTGAGAGATGTGACCAATACATCAGTGATAATGTTTGATTAAGGATTCCTGGAAAAAAATGCACTTTTTATAGTCCTTTATTGATTGCACACAATTTGTTGCATGCAGATGATTACCTGAGATATGAGGAATATCTAAGCATGTCCTGATGGATATGTTTTACAGTGCGCCTGACACACAGCTATTATACATAGCATTGTAATAGCATGGTGGCATTGTTGATTATTTCTCAAGTGCAACAATTAGCTCCAAATTGTTTCCATCTTCCTGATAATTATGTCAATTATGTCAAGACCAGTAAGCGAATATTTGCCCATCTGATCCATCTCAGCCAGCTGTTCTCAGGTTTAGTGTGGTTGGACAACAGACGTCTCATATACTTACTATAAGGCTGCATTTATTGATCTAAAATACTGTAGAAGCTGTGATATTGTGAAATATTATTACAATTTAAAAGAATTGTTTTCTATTTTAATTTTTTTTTTTTTAAATGTAATGTATTCCTGTGATGCAAAGCTGAATTTTCAACATCATTACTCCAGACTTCAGTGAATGATCCTTCAGAAACATTTCTAATATGTTGGTTTGCTGCTCAAAAAAAAATCTTATTAAGCTAAAGGGTTCAAATTTTATATTTTTAATTTTTATATTAAAATTATATATTTTTTGACATGAATTTACTATCACTTTTGATCAATTCAGTGCATCCTTGCTGAATTTAAATATTAATTTCTTAAAAAAGAAAAGAAAAGAAAAGAAAAAGAAAAGAAAAGAAAAGAAAAGAAAAGAAAAGAAAAGAAAAGAAAAGAAAAGAAAAAAGAAAAGAAGGACTTACTACATATTGTGTAGGGTATTCAAATCATTGTAGATATGAATTTTAATGCATTTTTGGACAGATTTATTCAGTAGATTCCCCTTTTTATAGTGCTTTATTGCACGCAATTTGTTGCATGCAGATGATGACTAGAGATACGATAGGTAACACTTTAGTATAGTGACCAATTGTCACTTTTAACTAGTTGCTTGTTAGCATGCCTATTATTAACTTATGGGACCTTGGACCGCAAAAGTAGTCATACGGGTCAATTTTTTGAAATTGAGATTTGTACATCATCTGAAAGCCAAATAAATAAGCTTTCTGTGGACAATATTTGGCCGAGATACAACTGTTTGAAAATCTGGAATCTGAGGGTGCAAAAAAATATCGAAATATTAAGAAAATTGCCTTTAAAGTTGTCTAAATGAAGTTCTTAGCAATGCATACTACTAATAAAAAAAAATTACGTTTTTATATATTTATGGTAGGAAATTTACTAAATATATTCATGGATCATGATCTTTATTTAATATCCTAATGATTTTTGGCATAAAAGAAAAATCTATAATTTTGACCCATACAATGTATTGTTCCCTATTGCTACAAATGTGGCCCTGGACCCCAAAACCAATCTTAAATAGCACAGGTATATTTGTAGCAATAGCCAACAATTGTACATTGTATGGGTCAAAATGATGCCAAAAATCATTAGGATATTAAGTAAAGATGATGTTCCATGAAGATATTTTGTAAATACCCAACCGTAAATATATCAAAACTTAATTTTTGATTGTTAATATGCATTGCTAAGAGCTTCATTTGGACAACTTGGCGATTTTCTCAATATTTTGATTTTTGTGCACCCTCAGATTCCAGATTTTCAAATAGTTTTATCTCGGCTAAATATTTTCCTAACAAACCATACACCAATGGAAAGTTTATTTATTCAGCTTTTAGATGATGTTTAAATTTCAATTTCGAAAAATTGACCTTTATGACTGGTTTTGTGGTCCAGGGTCACATATTGGCTGTTTATTAGTACTTATAATTCTACCCAATACCTAAACTTAACAACTACCTCACTAACTATTTATTGAGTCAAAAGCAGTTAATGGTTTGTTAATCTTGAGAATTGGACCTTAAAATAAAGTGTGACCATATGATGAGTATCTATGTCCAGATGGATATTTGTTTTACACAATTATACGCATACCCTGCATTATAATAGCACAGTGTCATTGTTGATTATTTCACAAGCACAATAATATGTTTCAAATTGTGCCCATCTTCCTGTTGATTTATGCCAATAAGTGAGCGAATATTCGGCGGTCTGATCCATCTCAGCCAGCTATTCTGAGGTTTAGCGGCACCTCTTCCCCTTTCAGTGCTAATCTGAATAACATCAGGCTTAGTGTGGTTGGAAAAGAGCGAAACGACGCTCGAAAATAACCCACTTTTCCCAAACACGGTTTCATATTCAGTAATTTTGTTCCTTTTTGTTTGTACTGGATGTTGCGGGAACACATACTATGCGTGTTTGTCTATTCCAGCTCTGTGCGCGTGTGTGTTTTTGTCATTGGTTTGCTATTTCACTTGCTTACTCCACTATTGTTTTTAAAGACCCCCAGCCTTCATTCATTCAAAGGCGTCGCTTGTTTTTGACAGACTTCTGTCTTCCGTCAACCCCGTCGCTGTAGCTCTGCGCCCCTAAAAACAAAGCTGCTGCTTGCTAAACAAACCCCCGTATGTCTGCTCGCTCGCTCGCAGAATGCCGCGCATGTGGCGGCCTGCTTGATATCGCTCCCAGTAGTCCACATTCGCTGCTGTTGGGCTGGCGCTGACTGCCGAGTTACAAAGATGAGAGACAGAGAAAGCATGCACCTGCTGGCAAAACATTTGCGTCTCTTGTAGCCCGGGCGAATTCACCGTACCTGTTGTAAACCATTAGGGGATGCTGCAGTCTTTCCACGGCCGGGTCCGGAACGACATCCCGTACTCGATATTACCACGAAGAGATGAAGCGGCTGCATGCTGCTGATGACCCTGCTCATTTGCTCTAAATGCCTGGATTGCAGGAACATTAGGAATTGTTCACATGCGAAGGCTGTTGTCTATTGCAAGCAGGCTATTATGATAAGCAGACGTAATGGCTGTTGTAATTTTTCATCAAACTGTTCCAATATGAGCGGAGAACAGGCGGCTTATGAGGCCGGTCACGCAAAAAGCAGATGCGCCATAATGATGCTTCTATAATAACTTAAGAGAATGGTCTCATTTCCCCACACGTTTTTCTTTTCTAAGCGATACGGCACCATCTTTGAATCTCTCTCACCTCCTGAACATAACTTATTTAGAAATAAAGCCAAGTGGCATTAATAACGCGTTAAGAGGGATGGAAATTTGTCTTGGAAATGTTTGAAGGATTGCTGCCAGGAGGGCTGGGAATTAAAATGGCCTCTGGTGCGGCAGCATTGGACAGAGAGAGAGGCGAGAGGAATATTTCAAATAAGAATAATGTCATCATGGAACAATTTTCAACCCTATAAGGCCATAACACACACACACACACAGATCTCCTAGGCCTTCAAATGACACAATATAAATGCCCTGTCCCTCACGCCCGGCAGATGATGTCTGATATTCCATCCTTGTCGTTTTATTAAAGATTTAAACAGTTTTGCATCTCAAACAAATACTCGCCAGCCGATTTCCCTGACACCGGCAGCCTCTTTTCGTCACCGCACAACCTGGGAGCGGAAACGGGGAGGGCGGGGGGAACAGGAGGGAGGGAGGAGGGAGAGGCGCTATATTATATTTCCAAGTGTGTATTTAATAAATGTAAAGAATACATTATTTTATATTATCAGTGCTAAAGGGCCCCAGTGTTAGATTTAGAGGAATATGACTCCTGTCAGATGAATGGGAAGATGGGAATAAAACGGATGCGGTGATGAGCGGGAGAAGCTGAATCTCATGACATTACCATTATGAGTCCTGCGACTATTAGCATGCGCCGAGGCTGTTCTTCACAATGTGATCTCTCCTTATTAGTATTAATAATAATGAGAATATTCTGCTTTAATATATCTGTATGTTCAAGCTCATATTAACTGCTTTTGTGAGGGAATGAAAAGATGACTTCTAATGACATCCACGCTTTTATTTCTCTGCCTTTCATCTCCAGTCTTTCAGCGACGACTTTATCGCTCTTGTCTTCGTGTCATTGTTTTATCAGCCGCCTTCGCCTCATTTCATCTCTCCGTCTCCGACTTTCTTTCCCTCTCGGCTCTCGATTCGCCCTAAATCGGTTACATTTATGACACGAGTCTCTGTGTTTGTAAGAAATATTTTTATTTATGCATTATTTGGCGTCTTTCTTTCTTTCTGGAGCGACTTTCGCTCGCCCCTCCCGTCCGTGTGCTCAGATGGCGTTATCAATATCCATGTCACCGGTCTGACACCGCCCATGCCGTATCAATAAACATTTTACAAAGTCCGATTTTGCTGCGTCTGAATTATTTATCGCGTGTGATAAGGGTCTATATTTTGTCGAAACCCAATCCTAAGTGGGGGATCTGGTTGCTTGTATGTTTGCCTTGGATCTTTAAAAGCAGCATCCAGAAGGGCTCGCAATCGACCAATTTGGCCTGCTCTGGCGCAGGCGTAAGGGAGGAGGCAGCGCTGGAATGATGGCGGAGGGCTGTCAGACCCAGCGACTCCCCCAAACTGGCAGTGACGTTCCGGGTTTGTCTCAAACTCAAAGGCCTGTCGGCCTATTGGAGGCGTCAGGCTGCAGTTCCACGCGGCCTGCACCGAAGAATGTGCCATCTGCAATGACTGATCCTGTCAACCCGTCCGCAATCCCTTTGTCAGGCCATGCCGAAGCCTGACAAACACGTAGGTCACAGCCGACAAACAGATCCTGAATTTTTAATATCCAGACGGCTACACCTTTAAGAAATTGCCTCGCTCAGGTGCAACGGTCGCCGACTACGATGGCTTTCTAATGGTGATGATCATTATAAACAACAGTGTGAGTGACTGTTGGTCCAATTTTCCAATCGCCGATAAACAATAAACATCTCGAGACTCTCGTAGCCGCAGTGCAAGCACGATTAAAGACTTCGTTCCTCGCTCTCATAACTCCGGCTTGTCCCAGATTGTAGCGGGAACACTTAGCAGATAGGGCATGATTGCAGAAGCTGTGCTTTTGTTCGAGTAAATCGAGGACGATCTTAGCATGGCGAAAAAACTGTTGAATACATTAGTGCTGAATGCTGGAGGGGGACGCTCTTCAGCGGTACAGCTTAAGTGCTACTGTTGCAAACCCAATCACTTTGGCACGCAGTTGGAGGGCCACTGTGGCAGTTTTTGAGACTAGCATTCAGTCAACACTTTTCAAATATCCCCTCATCCTTTTAAACACTGCACATAATACTTTTTTGACTTAGCTGCTTGTTCCACTTTAGGTCTGAAACTTTTTTGGCCACTTGAAACCAAAGTTTGCGCAGCTTGACTGGATTTTTTTTTTTTTTCTAATTAATTTTTTTTTTTTTTATTTTACCAGGAAAGTCACTTAATGACATGAGAGAAGATATTGTCTTTTAAAAGAAAAAAATTCATGCATTAGTATTAGCTCATTAAAGATAAGTGTGCTTGCATTAAATAATCAACTCTTAAAATGATATTTTTAAGAAACTATACTTGCAGATAATGTAATATTAATAAAATAAAAGATCAGTTAAGTGTACTTAAAATAATTTATTTTAAAAAAGTGCACTTTGTAATGATGTCTAATTAAAAGTTTTAGATATAAACTGTACTTCATTTTCATTTAATTGCAATTAAAATGGAATTAAGTGTCAGACAAGATTACATTCAGTTTCCACTTAAGTATATTTTCAAGCACATTGTTTCCATAACACATACTCTTTTAAATTATGCTTTACTGTTGCAAACCCAATCACTTTGGCACACAGTTGGAGGGCCAGTGTGGCAGTTTTTGAGACTAGCATTCAGTCAACACTTTTCAAATATCCCCTCATTATTTTAAACACTGCACATAATACTTTTTTTGATTTATGCTGCTTGTTCCACTAGGTCTGAAACTTTTTTTTTTTTTTGGCCACTTGAAACCAAAGTTTGCACAGCAGGATTTTTAGCTTATTAATGAGAAATGTGCTTGGATTAAATGCGCACTTGCAGTGTAATTAAACTCTTAAAATGATATTTTAAGAAACTGTACTTGCAGATAATATTAATAAAATAAAAGATCAGTTAAGTGTACTTAAAAAAAAAATAATTTTAAAAAGTGCACTTTGTAATGACGTCTAATTAAAAGTTTTAACTATAAATTATTTCATTTAATTGCAATTACGTGTCTGACAACATTACATTCCGTTTGCACTTAAGTATATTGGTCACACTTTATTTTAAGGTCCAGTTCTCACTATTAACATACCATTAACTACGACTTTTGCCTTGCTTGTTAATAGTTAGCAAAGTAGTTGTTTAGTTTAGGTATTGGGTTGGTTTAGGGATGTATAATATGGTCATGCAGAATATGTGCTTTATAAATAGCCAATATGCTAGTAGTATGCATGCTAATAAGTAGCTAGTTAACAGTGTGAATTGGTCCCTATACTAAAGTGTTAACAGTATATTATTTTCAAGCATGTTGTTTTCATAATACATACTCTTTTTAAAATTATGCTGAAGTGTATTTCTTTTTCTAATTCTAATTCTAATTTTAACTCTGTCCAACTTAAAGTAATATGCCAAAATATTAAATTCAAACAAGTGTATTTTTGTTGTATGTAAAATTAAAGCTGTCTATTGTGATATGAATATTTCAGAGGTAAATGCCAGGTCCCTTCTTAATACATGTTCATTAAGGAATCAATATCAGGAAATCTCACTGATATTAATATTGTTTGACTCACAGAATAATTACATTTTGAATCTAAAAATAATACAAATGCGCTCTACTCCCTGCCTTTCCCTCAATTTGTTTATGAAAGAGAGCTTCCGTTTGCCTTATTACTCATATAATATCAGTTTCTGCCATTTCACGTAGTGTTACAAAATAAAGGTGCAATTTTGGCATCTAGCTGGTGCTATGTATAAGAAAATATTTTCCTAAACAATGACAATGATTACACCAGTTACGTGAGACCACTGCAGGCTTTAGAACGCAAAATAAATAGCTTCTTCTCAAAAGCCGTTGATTTGATGTCGATTTGAAGGCGAAGTGATTGTCTGAAAAACATACAATTTTCACAAGCTCTGCGGTTTTTACAGGCAGGAAAAGGGGACAAAGGGGCCTGACGCCCAGCCAACAATTGGGCAATAAAGAGTCAAGTAGTTGTTGTCAAGGCTCGCTCGTCCTCTTTGTGTTGGAAACACAAGTGGAGAGCGCATCATGAACTTCTCATCGGAGTTAGAAGTGCGAGCGTGTTCGTGTGTTGTTTGGCAGCGAAGGCAGCTAGTGTTCATTAGCACTGCTAGAATGCCTTGAGGCATGTTGAGAAGGGGAGGCCGAGGGGAGGGGGGTGCGGTTTGTATGGAAATTGACCAGTGTGCTGTAACTGTTCGCCTGGCGCAAGCCTTTGAAGTGGAGCTGTTCAACACTGCCGCTGTCTTTGTTCTTGGTAATTGCCTAAATGATCTCAGTGGAGTGCGGGGCCACGCTACAACTGAACTAATCCGAGGCCTGCCCAATAATTTGACAGAGAGCCCTCATCTCATCACACCCCCTTTCTAAATGACTCCACCGACCACCATTCTGTTTAGTGTCTTTATTAGCCCATCCGAGAAGAAGTGGGGGGGGGGTTGTTGTGTGTTTGTTGTCGGAACGAGGCTTAGCCGCACGCTTAACCCCCCCCCCCCCCCCACCTCGACTCGTCTTCTCCCCTCTCTGCCTTTCTCTGGCCATTGATATGGAAATGAGCCCAGGCTCCATTTGCAAATCAGGGAGGAATAATTAGTCCGGAGCACTTAGCAACAACAACAATAATACATGCCTCTGATCCGGGCTGAGCTGCCCTCTCTTTGTCGTTTAACCCGCCGCTGGCAATCGGACAAGCCCTGCCGTGATGGAGCCCCCCATAGGGAGGCGAAGGAGGGGGAGAGCGCGCAGGAGTACAGTGCAGGGGCAGCGCTGGAGCACGGGCAGGGTTCAGAAGGCCAGCGGAGCATGGAGCAGAGCCTTCAGCAGAATCAGGCCTGGCCCACAGCCTGACGCCCAGAGCCCACGCTGGGGTCAACTTCACAGCGCCGCTCTCGCTCACTCACGCTGGTCTGGGCCAGGGGGCCGCATGCTTTACAGGAGCGAGGCTAATGCCTGTGCGGCGTTTATCATAGCAGACAACAATCGAGGGTCTTTTCTTTCAGACCGACGGATGATATCACTGGTCTGGCTTACAGCAGGGAGATCATTAAAACCCATATGCATGCAGGACGACGGTGGCACTCCGGCTTTGGGAGGAAGTCTGTCATGGTGTAATGAAGAAAGCCCCCACCGCTTCCCTGTTCTGGGACGGGACCAGTTGAGAGATATCAGGTAGACCAAGGTCCTATATAAAAGCGGCCCCTATGAATTATAAATCATAGGCCACCAGAGCCACAGCCTGTGGGATGCTGAGGGGGCGAAGAGGGACATGTTCCCGGAACAAAGGACAGCCACGGGAGGGGTCAGGTTAGGTGGGGGGAGGGCGGGATGATGGGGTGTCATACGGCGAAGGATGATGAAGGACGCTACATTTAATATGTTTGTGAGTGTGTCTGCGAGTGTGTTGGGTTTGTTTGCGCATGAGTACCAGAACATTGTTTTAGCCTCATTCAAAAGGCAACATTCGCAATGAAGCGAAAGGAGAATTCGAAATTTTTGACTACTTTACATCTTACAGATCAAAATGTCCTCTTTTTATGTCTTTCCGTATTTTACTAATCATCTCAAAGGATCTCAGTGGAAATGTAATACATAAAACGCTTGTATTAGCTATCTGTACTTCCACATATTGATTTACACCATGCCAGACTGTCTTTCTGTGTACATGTATTCTAGAGAGCTAAAAGAGGTTAAAAAAAATATTAGATGGGAGGGAAAATTATGTTTCAGAAACTTGCAAAAATTTTGCTTTTCCTCCAGAAACTTTGTAAAGCATTCATTTGCAGTGTTGGGGGTAACGCATTATGAGTAACGTGAGTTACGTAATCAGATTACTTTTTTTCAAGTAACTAGTAAAGTAATGCATTACTTTTTAATTTACAAGAAATTATCTGAGTTACTTTTTCAAAAAAGTAATGCCAGTTACTTTTGTCCCATTTATTAACTGACAAGTCTCCTGTCCCAAGTTGAGAGAAATTACACGTTACTGTAGTTCTAGACTAAATCTGAACATGCATTAATTCATCTCACTCAGAAAAAAACAGATTCAGTACTCAGTGAAATGCAAACTCATAATATGATGCAAACCTGCAACAATATGACAAATAACACAAATTTCCTTTATGTATTTAATGCCAATTTATTAACCAATGTCTTTGCTACTGACCTTTGATGATCCAGTTCAACCATACTAATAAGCAAAAATGACTTTTTACAGTTTTTTGTATTGCTGCAGAGTGTTATATTGTACAGACATGAAGTCCAGATTTAGTAACGTGAATGTAACTCGAAAGTAGTGTAACACATTACTTTCCATATAAAGTAACTATATAACATAATTAGTTACTTTTTAGGGAGTAATGCAATATTGTAATGCATTACTTTTAAAAGTAACTTTCCCCAACACTGTTCATTTGTAAAAATATTTCAGTGATTTCACGGACGAATGCAGTTTCTCAGCAGAACGCAGAAGCACAGAAAAAAAAATATTTTCTCCCATCTCCCATATTTTTTCCATCACCATGTCCCCTTAGGGGCTCCATAGTACATGAATGCAAATCCTTGTTTATCATGCCAACAGAGTTTTTCTTGTTTTTGATTCATTTGGCTCAAACTCACATGGATATCTACGATCTAAAGAAATCATCCTGTTTCATTTTATACTTTAAAAATAAAGCCCTGTTATTTCAGACTCGCTGAAAAGTGGCTGAAATATGTAGCCTCGCCTGTGCCGTTGAAACGATGAGGAATTTCCGTGTGTGCGCGATTGCTGCAGACGCCCGACTGACCTGCCTGCTGAGGGTGTGTCTGTGCGCGAGCCCCGTAGGTGGTGCTACCCGGTCCTGTCTGCTCGGGGGCCTCCCGGTCTCCGCTATTGGCCGACAGGGGCTTGGCTTTGCCCCAGTTAGGAGTGGGTGAATGGAAATATAGTTTTTTGGGGTCCATGCTGATGAAAGCTTGATTGATGTGGTGTCAGGAGCTCTGTGATGGATTAAATTGTGTGTGCAGACGGCTGTGGCCCCGGCCAGTCATGGCTGTTGCTGCTTTTTCCGCGAGCCACTGCCGCGGCAGCTTTAAGAAAATTTGATTTTCGCAGCTCAGAAACAAACCGCAGCCCCTTTCTCTCCGCTGCCTGACTTCCATTTAGTTTGAGAGTGCACAAGTGATTCTTTATTGGATGAAATCTGCACTGAATTGGATAAAGTGTTAGAGCGCTGAGCCATCTATCACTATCAGCACCCAGCTCCCGTTTCGTCTTAAAAGAAAAGAATGAAAGCAAAAAAAGTGAAAAGAGAAGGCTCCAGAAAAAATAGACAGCCATAGGATGTTAGAGATTTGAAAATTAACTGTGGAGTAAAGGAATATATATCTTTGTATCCGCTATTCCTTCACTGTTAAGCCTGTTGCCTCGGTCAAAAGATGTCAAGTCCTTTCTCTATACCGCTCAAACCCTGAACCGCCAGCACACAAGAGTGAATTTTGCTGTCTTGTGAAGAGCATTTGGTTAACCCTTCGACACGTATCATCAAACCGGAGAGGTCTACAATCAAAACCTTACCAGTGTGATTAAAACCTGATGTAATGAAACGGAAAAAAAAAACTGAAAAATGAAAAACTCAAACCGGCACTATTATTTGAATGTTTAAGAAATTGACATAATCACAAGTACTAGGATTAAAGAGTTTGTGAGTTACCTTAGAGTTATCACCTTACGATTGTAATTTGAGTATGGTTGTTGTATTTTGTTTACAGCAACCTAATTGTAGACTATTAATTAAAAAAAAAAAAAAAAGGAAAATACAATAAAAAAGGACTATGTAGTGGAATTACTATAATAAGTCTCAATAAAATTAAACATGCTAAAATAACTCAAACACATTACTAGTAGTCATCAGTAATGAACATTAGCATACTAAACACGAACTTAAGGAAATGACTAAGAAAAAACAAATGTAATGTCTTTGCACGTCAAATGCTTATTAAAATAGCAAACATCATCAACCTTGTTCACATCTGGCATTAAAGGGATAGTTCACCCCAAAATAAAAATTTTGTCATTAATTACTCACCCTCATGTTGTTCCAAACCTGTAAGACCTTGTCTATAATACAAATCATGATATTTTTGAAGAAGTCCGAGAGCTTTCTCACCCTGCATAGACAGCAATGCAACTAACACGTTCAAGGGGCAGAAAGGTAGTAAGGACCTCGATAAACTAATCATTATTTATTGAATAAAATTATTAATACAAAAAGTATTCTCGTAGCTGTTTTATCAATGTCCTTACTACCTTTCTGGGCCTTGAATGTGGCAGTACTATTGCTGTCTATGCAGGATCAGAAATTTCTCAGATTTCATCAAAAATATCTTAATGTGTGTTCCAAAGATGAACGAAGGTCTTACGACTTTGGAACGACATGAAGGTGAATAATTAATATTCATCCCAGAATTTTCATTTTTGGGTGAGCTATCCCTTTAATAAACTTATTATGTGAGACACATTATTAATACCAAGGAGAAAGCACCACTCTTCAGTGGTATCCCCAAAACTCCATTAGCCACTCTTCTCAAAATTGCAATTAAAAACTTAACATTTTACAGTCCCTAGAAAAGCATGATGGGAACTCAGTCTATGCAGGAATTTATTCATGTAGTTTCTTTCCATTTTACATATTTAAAAAAAGTGTAAAGAATAGTTTTGCATACTCTCATTTTAATTAAGTAAATTAAGTTAAAACATTGAATTGCATCAGTAATATTTCCTTTTGTGTGTTAGGTTAGGGAGACATCCAAAATGTGTATTGTTTGCAGCTTCCAGGAACACCAACACTCTGTCAATGTGTCTGCTTGTTGTTCCACAATAAAATTCTGAATCTGATATATTCTTTTTTTAAGAAAAACCCAGGGAATCAAGATTTTGTGTTTACTTGTAAAAAGGTTAAGGATCTACAAGGCCGCAGCAGGTTTGCGTCACCATTGTGGCTAGCTTGTCTAGAACTCGACCTGACTGCTTGCAGCCATTTCCCTTGTCTTGACTCATATAAACATCCCCTCAGGTGTGGGTGGGGAGAACTACAGGAGCAGCCCTGCCTCTTGTCCTTCAAACAAACCAATTAGCCTCTGATGTTTGTTTGCTCAGATCTGGCCATATCACAGCCATCCATTTTTAAACAGAAGGCCTGTCTGTCCCTCCCCTCGCCCATTAGCGCTGTGCTCTGAAGAGCAAATGGCCTTGAATTTAGCTCAGGGCAATGCTGCTGATGCACAGGGCACATCCATAAACACACTCACTTGCACATATACAGGGAGTGAAAGTTACAAAGAATGGAAGGCAACGAACGAAGGGAGAATTATTTAAAAGCCGCTAACTCCTATGTATTTCATTTAGGCATTCATAATTCATTTTAAAATGAACCACAGATGATGTAAACCTGTCTGGGACGGCCACTTTGCTGAACCTTCGCCCCTAAAACATCCCTGTGGCCTGAGTGTGTTGTGGTGTAAACTCGGCAGGCTTTCCTCTTCTTTATCCAGCCTTAATAAATCATAGTGGGACCAGAACAGCACTCATCGTCCCGCACGGAGATCTATAATGAGCCAGAGGAGCCAGGGGTCCACCTAACCTCTACAGAAATATTTTATTAAGATTGTTTAAGCTACACTACAAGCGGTCAAACATGTTCAAACACATTTCAGGAACATCTGTGTCATGGATAGCAGTGGGAATGTTTGGCAGGAAGCGAGGATGGAGACTGATACTATAGGTTCTTGTTTATGCACTGAGAAACAGATCCTGAATTTTGAAATCCCGTTCCATCCTTTTTTAATTGTACTCTAAATAGTACAAGGTTCTTGTAAAAAAAATATACCGCTGAAGACACATCTTAGAAACAACAGAGTCTTGCAAACTATTCTAACTCAAACTTTAGAACTTTACAAAAGTATTTTGCAATTGTAGTGTTTTTCAAACTGCAGGGCAAAAACATTATACACAAGGAAATGCATTTTTAAGCTTTAGACTTCTCGAAGGCTTATTTATTAATAAAAGAGTATTAACTAAACTGAATCTTGTTAAATAAAGGATTCTTTCAGATCTTCCAGTAATTGGTGACACAATTCTGCACAAGTAAGTCATTGAATTGTTCACTGAACTGATTCATAAAAACAATCGATCACAACCTAAATGTTTTAAATTTAATTTTATTAAACCCTACAAATCCTACAAACCCATGTGCTGCAAATGACAGCAAGACAGATCTAACATTTTTTTCCTGGTTTTGTTCAGTGTTCTTACACTTAAGATTTGTTCCACAATAACGATTCATTTGCAAATGAAACACCACTATTGCATCTTACCGCAGCTTTCTTGAGAAAAACTCGTTTTATAACTCGTTCCGAATCTTTAACTAACGGACATTTCAAAAAGTGTATTATATATATCATAATAGTTCCAATAGTGTCATTTTTTCTTCATCAAAATTCAAGATCTGAATTTTGAGACATGCATTACATAAGCAATTACTTTCATGAAGGTTAGTCATTTTCAGGTTAGTCAAGTTCAGAGGCTCATAATTGTGCTCTAATTTTGAATATGTTTATTAAATAGTGCTTTATCCTTATGCTTCTTGGATAATCAGTGAGTCTAACCAACATTTTAACAGAATTCCTCAGTCATTTTGACATCATTATTAGTTTTATTCATATATCCATAGGCAATGTAATGACAGATTTATTTGGAAGGCAAATACATTATTTTTAGCCAACAATAAAAAATGGGAAGACTCATTTTCTGTTAAAAAGAAACATACATGTAAATTTAAAAAGCTAAATGGTGTTAAAAATGAATCTACAGTGACCACATTATTCTCTTTGACTGTTGATTTTTTTTTTACCGCAATACATAAGTTATGCTCTCCTTATCAGCTCTATTTGAACTTCTAAACCATTAGATTCTGTTATTTTTCTTGATATGAAATGAGAGAGAGAGACCTGGGCTCATTCTTTCCTGCTTAACCAAAGACACAGATGATATCTTTGCGGTCAGGGCCAAACTTTCTTTGATACAGCAAAGACAATCATTAAAGTGTTGCTGAGGCCGTCAGCTAAAAATCCTACTGTCCTCCACTACACTCCTGAGCAGGGATAATAGCACTTACATCCTTAATGCATCATTTTTTTAATAAGTTGGAAAATTGATAAGACCTTCCAACAAAGGGAAGTAGTGAGCGGGTGCCCTGA
Source organism: Labeo rohita (assembly GCF_022985175.1). Lineage (NCBI taxonomy): Eukaryota > Metazoa > Chordata > Actinopteri > Cypriniformes > Cyprinidae > Labeo > Labeo rohita. Next base: position 5,969,480 of record NC_066875.1, read on the forward strand.
CAGTAATAATAAAAGGTAAAGAAAAGTCTTTTCTCTTTGGATCCTTTTAAGTTGCCAGCATCCAAAGACTGCAGCAAACTAGTAGTAGAAGAAAATCATTACGCACCTGTTTCATCTGCCTCTTTTTCCATGAGTACAGAAACAGTAGGGCTGATTAAAGGTGACTAAAATCTAAAATCCACCGAGGCTCAGGCTGCCTCTCTCTCCTCGTCTCCACCAACTTTTATTTTTAATGGAATATCTGCCCTGAGCTCCTTTACTCAGGAACAGAGGGATATAAATGTTTTAGAATTCTCCTCTGAAAAAGAGAAAGAAAGGGAAGAAAGGGGAATGGAAGTAGGAAAGAACGGGTAATCGGAGAAAGATTTTAATCTAAATAATTCATAAACCCTTCCCTCAATCCTTTTTTCTCTCTTCTGACTGGTGTTTGATGAAGACACACGGTTTATGTTTTCATTGTTTTTGTGTCTGAGCGTTGTAAGTGCATTTCACCGGCCGCTCTGTAGATAGTCGTGCGATAAGGGCGGCGGTGATCCGAGCGGGCATAAACAAGGTTAGCGTGGCTAGGGAGGCCCAGGGGAACGAGGGGCAGTGACAGATCGGACGCTAATTGTGCACCAACACTAAAAAAAAGGTTTGGTGAAGAACATTTAACATCTACAGAAACTTTCCATTATGCAAAAGGTGGAAAAAGTTCTTTAGATTATTTTTATTTATTTTTTTTCACTAAGGAAAAATGGTTCTGTTAAAGAAATAGTTCATCCAAAAATAAAAAATTGCTGAAACTTTACTCACCCTCAGGCTATCCAACAAGTAGACGACTTTGTTCCTTCTTCAGAACAGTTTTGAAGAAATGTAGCATTACATTACTTGCTCACTAATGGATCCTCTGCAGTGAATGGGTGCCGTCAGACAGTCCAAGCATCTTATGAAAACATCACAATAATCCATAAATAACCCAGATGAGTCCAGTCCATCAATTAATGTCTTGTGAAGTGAAAAATGGTGTTTGTAAGAAACAAATCCATCATTAAGGCGTTTTATCCTTAAACCATTACTTCTGGACAAAATAGCAGTCCATAATCCATAATAACAATTCCTTCATGGGAAATAAAGTCCATCTTCTGTTGTCTTCTCACATCAAAATCCAATGACGTATTTGTTTTAAAACCATTTTGGACCAAACGGTGTTTGATCTGTGCATATTTATCTCCTGATTCAGATGAGGGAACTTTTTTCACTGGAGAAAGCAATAATATGGATACAGAACTCGTTACCCGAAGAAACAAACTTTTCAATGTCAGATTTGTTTCTTAAAAACACAGCTGATGTACTGGAGTTGTGTGGATTACTTGTGAATTCTGGTTATGTTTATAACAGCTGTTTGGACTCTCACTCTGACGGCACCCATTCACTGCAAAGGGTCTATTGGTAATGCTAAAATTCTCCAAATCTGTTCTGATGAAGAAACAAACTCATCTACATCTTGGATGGTGGGAGGGTGAGAACATTTTTAGCAAATTTTCATTTTGGGGTAAACTTTTCTTTTAACGGGGTCCTCAGATGCCCATTTTCCACAAGTTGACATGATTTGTTAGGATCTTAATGAGAAGTCTATAACATACTTTGGTTAAAATAGCTCAGTGGTGGTGTAAAACAACACCATTTTTACCTTGTCAAAAACGGCCCTTTTCAGAGCAAGCAGTTTGTTGCATTTGCCTTTAAATGCTAATGAGCTCTGTTTGCCCCGCCACTCTCTTCTGTGGGCTGACTAACAGTTCTGTTTACTTAAGCCGTGTTTACCCGCAAAACTAGCATATTATTAAGAAAGGTGATTTGCAAAGATGCATAAAAAACTTTTTTATACTAATTTCTGATGTAGGTGAAGCTGGATCACAAATGACTTGCGCAAACATAGAAACATTTATGTAGATCAGGGGCATATTCCCTTTAAAAACTAAAGTAATGTCAATCTTCTGTGTCTTAAGCAGCTCAGATGTCGGGAGTAAATGACGACTGCTATGTTCATTATTAAATCCAACAACAGAACACCTCAGTCGCTCAGTCAGAGACATTCTTGTCTTGCCCTGCTCCGGCATCAAAACAATGGCGGTCGGACTGTTACAGCTCACTCAGGGCGGGTCTAAGGTAAGACAGTCATGTCAATCAACTATCATAGGACAGCCAGGGTTTTTGAGACATCATCAAAGACAAGATGCTGAGAATGGCTTGATTTGGAAAAGGAGATATTACTTATAAAGATTAAAAAAATACCACTGAGTGGCTTTTTATCATTATAGGGTTCAAACAACATGTAAATGTGAGTTTTGCATCCGATGACCCCTTTAAGAACTGTTCATTAAATGGTTCTCTTTGAAAACCTCCATTTGAAACTTTTATTTTTAAGAGTGTAGGACCGAGGGTCTGGATTTGAAGAAGCAGATATTTATTCTCAGAGTTTATCGCATACTCAGCGTGTGCTCAAGCTAAGCTTTGTGTGTGTTAGTGTAACAGTGGTTGGCATGTTATCATGGAGCTTCCTGTTGCTTCTCGTGGATAACATTTGCTCACCGCTGAAACAGGCATATGTGATTACTGTAATTGGCAGGAGGTATCACTCACATTCTCACAGAGATCGATGCGGCCCCTCTGCCTTCTCAATCTGACCCATCTCTCTGAGCAGGGGAACCCCCACACTGAGCGCTAAATGTCAAAGTTAAGTAGAACGGCAGCCTTTCGTTTTTTTGTGTTTAATTGGAATATTTTACCTGCTGTTGCACTCAGAAGCATTTTGGTGGGTGAGATAAAGATAGAGGAGGAGAAGCTGAGATAGGCTGAAGGAGGAACGATTAAGGAGGAGAGGGCTGAATATGAGGGCTCAGGGCAGGACATAATGTGATCAGGGTTTTAGTAACATCCTGGATTTTATGGAGGATTTTTATTCAGTCCAGAATTTAAGAGATTCGAAACTGTGCATTTGTGGACAGAGACATTATAAGTGGGAGGAGAAGGACCACTCTTATTCAAATTAATAGGAAAAATGGTAATGCTCAATAATGAGTTAACTGGCTTATGAAGGCATGGACTGTTTTTTTTTTTTTTTTTTTTTTATTTACTGTAGGAGATGCATGAAAAAAAAAACTATTTCTATGATTTGAGCTTTAAAAAAAAAATAATAAATAGATTATTTTAAAATTATTTTGCTGATTTGATATATGGTATCCTAACACTATCTGGACAGCCAAATCCCTGACAATATTCAAGAAACAGCTCAAATCGCCTCCATGAGCACTTGCTGCATCCTGCTGACTCTGTGTTTTCACTATTTCCTATATACCTTCCTGTTCTAGCTTGTACTATTCTGCACTTCTCATGTTATTGCCTCTTTAAGACAAATCGCTTGTTGAATTCCTTATTTGTAAGGTGCATTAGATTGAAGCACGTGCTAAATAAAGGAATGCTAATATGTTATTTAGAAAATGTTGCTAAATATTGTTTGAAGATTTAACTCTTTTCCAAAATGCACACCGAGTGATCTGACTTGCCTTAAATTAAACGTAGAAGGGCACACAAATTTGGTCAACTTTATTATTTTTTAAGGCTAAATTTTAGTCATTTTATTTTATTTTATTTTATTTTATTTTATTTTTTATGGTAAAAGATGAGAGTTTTAGTTTAATTTTAATTTTATATGTTATTCAGTTTTATGCTTGAGTAAAGGTGCTTGTGAGCACCCCTTCTTGCAGCCAGTATCTACCGTACTTTTACCTGACAATTTATGTGACATAATGCCCTAAGTGTGTATTTAGAGAAAGACCGTAAGGGCTGACGGCACATTTGGGACAGGGTCATGATCTTACTCAGAGAACTTCTGTCCTAGTCCACAGACTATTTCATCAGGTCAGCCGTCCCGCTGGACGAGCTTTCGGGGTGTTTGTTTAGAGATTACGGTTCAACAAAGGTGAGGGGGACCTCCTCCCCTCCGTCCTCCCTTCCATCTGCACTGCTGGGAGTCAAGTTCAGCCACGAGGTCTGGCCTGTCTGGGTGCCATGGCCATATGGGTTCATTTGCATACAGAGGTCAACAGACTTGGGCTAACTCAACTTGGCCTAGTCTGTCCCCAGTCAGAGAAGGGGAGGGCTTGATTTATATAAAAATGTGATTTCTCCAAGCAGGGCCGAGCAGGATGGCCGATCCTTTTATGCATGTTTCATGCAATGCAAATCAATTTTCACATCAACGTGGCAGCAGAAAACCCCAAATGTTTGGTGTTTATTTTGCGAACAGTATTTCGTATGGTATGCATAATGTGCATGCTCTGGAGAAATGAGTGACACTTATATCAAGGCGAGCAGTTGCCTTTTAAAAATGCCTTTTTTATCACAATTCACTCCAAGCACTTTCCAAAAAGTACCTTTCATATGCAGCTGTCAACTCAAATCGTTTTATTTAATATCAAACAACAAACTTTGCAGGTTGTTTCCTCGATTCTGCCTTAGCTATCACTAAAACCAAGTTTACTAGCCTTTAGCAATATAAACTTCTGGTTGTGTGCACACTTTATATAAGCTGGCCTTAACTGCCTTGTACAGTACACTGATTTTTTTTTTTTTTTTTTAACTTTAAAAGAATTTTTAGTCAGAAAATGGAAGTAAATTTCACAAATAATTAAAAAAGGCAAGTAACACATTGAATTAAAATTCTGAAGTAAAAACACACAGAATGCATTTTTGCGTTCAAAAACATGAGATACAGACAGTGGAACAAGGAAAAAAAACACATGGCATGCACTTGTTTTAATGCACGCCATACGTGAAACACTGCAAATAACACAAGACTTGAGTGCAGTGGTCAACCATGTTCGTCTAGCATGTGTTCTCATAGAAAAACAATGGAAAAGTAGCACAGTAGCATGGAAAAACGGTCCCTTGTTATGCACATACATGTTGATACATTGTAATTACATTGTAATTATACTGTAATTACAAATGCTTGCATTTAGTTAAGTTTTGTAGTTACATTGTTAACTTTACCAATGATTACCACAAAACCCAAATTTATTAGCAATAAATGTGGACATTATCCTGAACAACATGTAGTTACATAGTAAGTTCATAGTCATTTAATGTTAGTACAAAGTAGTTTAAGATACATAAAGATACAAACTATTTAGCTGCACCCTTTAGGGCTAAATAAGGTACTGAAGTGTTGTTTTTGAATGGGTACAGCCCCAGTGACAGCTTCTGAGAGTGTATAGTTTTGATGTATTTCATTCACGCGTGTGTATCCGTTCGGGCTACCAGTGGCCAGTCGCGTCCCAGCCTCTTCTTTATAGTCTTTTGTTTGGGTGGCTGGCCTGACTCTGCTCTGTGTAAGACTTTTGACCCTTTTTTTATTTGCCTGTCCAATTCCAGCTGCCCCTCTGCGTCCAGCCGGCATTAAAATACGCAGCAGATGCTATGGGGAGACTGTGAATGAATGCTAATGGCATTCTGCTGGGCTCCCGAATCATTTTCACAGTCCCACAAAAATATATTTTGGAATATCGTGAGCCCGCGAAACCAAAGAGATGAAAGGGTCTATCAATTTATATTTTTGATCTCCAAATGAGGCATACGGTTTTGCGCATATCACATACAGTGACTCATTTTCATGCATATCCTGTGACATTTTTCTGATTGCTGGTCAGTGTGCATGTCTGAACTAGACAAAGCACCTTGACGGTCTTTGCACAGCCTTAACATGTGTGTGTGGATGTGTGTGTGTTGGAGAGAGAGAGAGAAAACGAAAGAGAGAGAGTCTATGACCAATCTCACATGGATCCATCATGGTGTCACAGTGGCAAACCTCTGACTCCCCCCCTCTCTCTCCCTCTATCTCCATCTCTCTGGCTTGCTCTCGTCCTCTTCCCTGTGCTTCTTAGCTGGGTCAGGAGAGAACCTGGACCACACGTCCTGCTTTCGGATAACTGCTGGATTCGGGAGCGTTTGATGCCACCAGAGGAGCAGAGGAGCACAGGTACGGCCTCTGCTGTTTTACTAGAGCTGTGTGTCAGACTCTGAGGTTCACCTGTGCTGCTCTGACTAATCTCACACTCCCTTGCTCCTAAACACACACCTACACGTCAGCACAGACGCACACACACGTACACACGTGGACACATAAACACTCACTCACACACTCCCACACACTCCTTCAACTTTTGGTACATCTCCTTTGGCTTTGCTGTGATGTTTTGATGTGCAGTGGCTGTACTGTGTGCTTTACAGGAGACTTTTAAAGTTTTGTTATGCTGCTGTTCAGCCGGTGGGTGTGTTTTACTGTTTCTCTGTGTGTGTTTGGTTGATTTGCATTTGCTGGAATTGTCCATTTGATGGTGATTGTCTCATGATCAGATCTGAAGCTGATGACATGACTGTCAACTTTCTCTCTGCTTGGTTTGTGAAACTCAAGTTACTGCTTTTTTGATTAAAATGGGTATTTATCTGCTTAGAAGTTATTTCTGCTTGGGCAATATTTAATATTTATTTATTTATTTAATATATATTATAATAATTTAATAATTTACTTATTTAATTTATAATATTTTAATATTTTTAAGTTTTTTTTTTATATTTTAAAATATTTTAATATTTTAAATTATGCTCTTTAGTGTAGATCTGTAGATCTATTATAAAACTCTCTATATATAGTCAACACAAACATGGTTAAAAGTTTACAAGCTGGGAATAATAAAGATGGTTTTATGCTCACCAAGGCTGAATTTATTTGTTCAAAAAAATACAGTAAAAACAATAATGTTGTGCTGATTTTTCAGTATCATAACTCCAGTCTTCAATATCACATGATCCTTCAGAAATCAGTCTAATATGCTGATTTAGTGCTCAATCATTACCAATATTTACAGTGGATTTTATTATAAATGTTAAGAACAGTGGAAACTGTGAACATACAACTGTTTCCAGGAACGGATGAATAGAAAGTTCAATAAAGTTCTTAAAGAAAAAGAAAAAGAGACTTTATTCTGTATATATAAATTCAGTATCGTTGTATGATAGAGATACAGGTCTGGCATACAATTTTTTGCATTGTTTACTGACATTTTTTTGTGGACTTCACATTTACAAATGACGAGTAGCAGCAATGTCTGCTTGTTTTAGATAGATACATTCACCTTTTTTTTTTTTCTTCAGGTGGACACTTTACATTCCCTGTAAATGTCAATTGTGTTCTGGAACCAAAAGGCTTTTCAGAAAGAGCCCTTTGAGAGATATTTTTGTAGTAAAATGGGTGGAGATTGTGGTCTAATTGCTGGTGCGAAGGCTCTGCTCTCTTAAAACCTGTGGCCAGTGCCCTTTTTCAAATACCAGTGGCCTGCGCGGTGACTGTGTGAGCGCAGTGCTGTTTCATGGTGTTGCATTGTAATTTCGGTTTAACCCTATTACAGTTCCATTTAGGGCCAAGGGCTGAGGAAACCAGTCAGGACTTGTTTTAAACTTAATTCGTATGTACACAGACCCAGGCCCAAGAGGTTAATGGCTAACAAATTAACCCCTCTGGCATTATCTTACAAATAGCCTGCAGCATATGATAACCTATAATCAATATCAGCAATTATATGTCAGGCAGAGGCTCGTGTCGCTGACCTGCCTTCCATGAAGGGACTCTCTGCGGAAAGAGGATCTCTCTCTGGTCATGCAAAGTGGCCTAATGATGTCATTACCAGGATTCAGTAAAGAGCACGGGCACCTGGGACCACCTCTGTCTGTCCTTCTGTCTGCCCCTGTATTTCTTACTGTAGATCTCATACGGTACTTCATTTCTTCGCTCTTTTGTTGCAGTCGCTTTTATTTGGCCATTTTTTCCATGTGCATGCATTCCCTCTTTATCCTTGCTTTTTTAATACTGTCATTCGAACAGTGCTCATGCTGCAATATTTATTTATTTTTTAATCTTCTAACCTTTCATTTTTTTCCAAATGTCAGTTTGCACAGTAAATAGCCTACAGTAATATTCATTCGCTGTCTGAATATTTGGATCACTGTACAACAGGTGCACTTGTGTATGTATCATATGTTTTTTATTTGTTAATACTTCTTTATATCTTTAAATACGCTATGTTTTACAAAACCATTGTACAAAACCAAGACCTCTAAACCCTCACAACAAAAAAATTCACTGCTTCCATCTGAAATGGCCATGAACTTCCTATTCATTTTTGAATGTAGTTAATTATTCTTATTTACTTACTTCCAGATTAAAAATGTATTTCTGTGCAATGAAACATGCAAAAAGGGCCAGTTTAGCATCCACAAAAAGCCTGTATAGTTTTGAAACTATTTAAATATTTTTTCCTGGTATTAAAAATAACAATAAAATCAATTTTAAGCAGGTGATCCCTTTAAATCTGCACAGCTTATTTTAAGAATCAGTTCATCAGCAACTGAGATGCTGGCCATGCAGGTGAAGGACATCAAAAAAATAGCCAATGAATAAATTTAGATCCCTTACGGAAAACTGGTATATAATTTCACAGAGATGAACACCACTGGGAATTGGCCATCTCTACTGAGCGTACATGGATCACCTTCACTCCAGTGTCATCTGAAAACGGACAGGTTCAGGGGTTCACATGACACATACAATCTGGACGTGAGCATCATTCCCTTAAATCTGTGAATGAGTCGTCTGTGTTTTGCATATAGTTTTACCGCGACTTGTCCAGCAACTTTGTGAACTGTTTGAGTTCTTTATGAACTGTTTTTTTCCTCTCGAATTTCTATGTCTAGGTTGTGAAAACTATTTGTATAATAACCCTCAAATTCGTTACTGTTTATAAGTACTTTACATTATTATAATTGATACTGCGTTTATTTAAAGCCCTCTCCCTATTTCGTACAAATATAGTCGTATGTTGAAGTGAAAAAGAATATGCATTAAACACATTTAAGTGTAATAATACGGGGCCCACCTGTAAATGTAATTATTATTTTTGTATTCATGCTGTTAATATGTGCGTAATTTATATAAATAATTTTATGCATTCCTTCTTTTAATTTTATTCATTTGTTATTTAGCATTTACCTGAACACTGTCATCTCAGTAATGCGGAATTATGATTAAAAGTTTAAAAAACTGCATTTTTGTTTGTATAGATTTACTGAAATAATATGTGTTTTAAATATTTTAGCATGCATATATTTAATTTTACATGTTATAGCTTTATGTTAAAGGAAAATGAACAAAGAATGATCATTTCGATTAGCTTTCGATTCGTTTAGTGTTTATCATAAGATGAAAGGTGCATTTCGTCGATTTATTATTAATAATTTGACGTTTTTCATCCACGAAAATCCCTGCTTTATTAGGCTGTTTTTTGTAAATTGTTTCAATGTTGTTGTTGGATTTAATGCTGTATTGTTGATAAATGAAACGTCATTTGTTTTTAGTCTCTTTAAATATCTAAAATAAATACGTAGTTGTATTGTGGGCTTGTTTTGTCGATCATGCTTATTTTTTAACACCTCGAATTATATTAACTTGATTGGTAAAGGCTATTTAATAGGCTAAAATGTTGTATGCATATTATCTATTCCGTAAATTCTGTTTTATTATTGTCATAATTATTATTATTATTTAAATGATTGTGAAACCATTGCAAACAACAAAAGATTGATTTTGATAAGAAAAACCCACGAGTTTTATTTTTGAATACTGTACGTCATCATATTTAAATAAAACGTATTTTCCCCTCGTGAATACAATATTAAACACAATAGCAATTTTTCTCTTGGCAACTTTCAGTGCATATTTGTGTGTGACGCGCTTGATGATGAGCGTCTCCAGTGAAGCCGGGCCTGATCATCGACCCCCGGGACCTTGAACTTAACAGAAGCTTTCTGAAGAAATCAGCTGTTCACTGTGCTGAGATGAAAGCCATATGCCTCTGAGTCATTCACCTCACTCAATGCATTGTGACAAATGGACACTGCTGAGGTCCAGTCTGACCTATTTTCTCCACAATAATTACACTGCTGCCCCTTCACATCACACATTTGGACGTAAATAAAAGCCAAAACATGCTGATTATTACAGGACGGTCCACTCTGCAGTTGCGTCCCAGATTATGCATATTTGTTTTATATTTTTCGGTCCACGCACACAACCCAGATTCTGAAAATCGTAAAATACGTTCCTGGCAAAAACAAAGCCAAAAAATCTGTGCTGTTGGTTGCTCCACACAATATGAGTTTTACACAATGTCAGTCGTCCACAGCACTAGATTTATTGTCACCTTCAGTAGATAACACACAGTAATACTATTACCTGCTGTATATAAATCGAAACATATTTATTTATTTTTTAGTTTGTCCTCTGTGTCCTTGTGGTGTTACATAGCCACGCTTAGATCACATGACACGTTTTTTTTTTTTTTTACACATTTCCAAGGTATTTTGTCTGATAAATGTAAACTGATTCTTAGATGAGGATTTTTACGTTTACTATTGCCGACTCATAGTTAAATATATTAAGGATGAATGCACCGATTAAGTTTATTAGCTCTTATAATTATTAGAAATATGTTATAAGAAAAAATATCGTGATTGTGCCGGGGAAAAAATGACACGTATTATACTAAATAAATTAAAATTACTTAAAATAATAAGTATAAACTGGCGAAACCACCTTTTTTTCCTACTGCCATTATTATTTAATTACACTGTTCTCCTTTTTTCCCCTCTCTTCACGAATAATATGCAAACTAGTGGTTTTCTGTTGCATGCCTCTCTTCACATTCCTGAACAGGCTGCCAGTGGGTAATTAATCCGGCCAATTAAGCAACGATGAAGGCTAATTGGCCCCTAATTGCTTTGGAGAGAATGTGGCTAATTATTACAGGCTAATTGAAAGCCTTTATGTGGCAGGTTGTTGTGTATTCAAAGCAGCCGGCCCTTACAAGCTGCTCTCAGTGGTAAACACTATTCACATTCAAATGAGACTGAAACAAGCAGCCCTGCTATTAGTGTTAGTCACTGCTGTATTAACCTGACGTGTGCTGAGCTGATTTGGTTAATTCTGTTGATGGCACAGTGCCCAGAAGAGGGGAGAAGAGCCCATCTACGATCGGGGACAGCACACACACATATAGTATACACACACACGATGCCCCTGTTAATTCTCCCTTTAAGCTCAAACAATAAAAAAAAATAATAATAAATAAATAAATAAATAAATACTATAAAATAAAAATCGTACTAACGCAGTGTTTTGCTATTTTTTGTTTAATTTTTTAACATTATTTACAAAAAAAAAAAAAAAAAGTATATTCGAGATATATATGTTTTACTGCATCATTATAATATTGTATGCATTTTAAAATCCATTCAAACAGGAAACAGAGCTGTTTGTCCGTGCATGTGCCGGTGTTACAGCTGCTCAGCGCCGCACCTGTCTCAGTGTCGGAGGCGCAGATTTGCTGGTCATGATTAGCGATGCGTGGCATATCTGTGACCCCCCACGCCTCTCCCGCGGCACTCATCTGCGCTGTGCAATATTTGACCTAAAAAAGCATTGTATTGTCTTGACAGGCGGACGTACGCGATTCAAAAACGACACAATAAGAGACTAGAAGTGTTGTATAAATATATAAAACCGAGCCTGTGTGTGTGTGTGTGTGTGTGTGTGTGTGTGTGTGTGTCGATGACGTGACGTTCTTTTGTTATTCAAAAATACATTAAAATGCCATACATTTTAAATATATCTTCATAATAAATTTACCTGTTCTATTATGAGCATGTTTTAAATATCTAAATATGTCTGTTTTAGATTTGGCTATATAGAAACATAGCAGTAACATTATATGTGACCTTCTAAAAGATGAATAAATAAGCTTTCCATTAATGTATGGTTTGTTAGGATAGGCCAATTATTACTAATCAAAAATTAAATTTAGACATAATTACGGTCGAAATTTACAACATATCTTTATGGAACATAATATTTACTTAATATCCTAATAATTTTTGCCATAAAAGAAAAAATGATCATTTTGACCCATACAATGTATTTTTGGCTATTGCTACAAATATACCTGTGCTACTGAAGACTGGTTTTGTGGTCCAGGGGCACATATTGTTTTGCTTGCTTTGATTTTGCATAATGCTTTATCATTATTTCCCCCCAAAATGTCTCAAAATGTAACAATTTAGTTCTAAAATAATAATTTTGAAAAACTTCTGTCAGCTAAATCAAAGTCAGCTTGGCACCAACATGCATGAAGCCATTTTGCTGTCATGTGACAAAAAACAAAACAAACAAACAACCAAAAAAAACAACAAAAAAAACAGAGAGGATCCCTTTAGATCGTCATAAGTCTGTGTGTTTGTGTGTGTGTGTGTGTGTGTAGGAAGCAAATATAATACTACTATACTAGTATAATAATATAATAATACTACTATAACAATATAGTACTAGTTATAATAATAAACCTTAAAAACCCTTAAACATTATGTTTGAAAACCTATGGATGTCAATTCAATGTGCAAGGAAATAAAGTGTAGTTTTTATCTCATAACTTGCATTTATTTATAGTATTTTATAGACATAAAGCAAACAAATGCATTCCAGTCATTAAGAAAAGAACGAGAGAGCTCCATTATTATTCATCAAAGAGCAGAATATCATAAAATACAGACATTCATTTCAGAGGAAGGTATCAATCGTATTTCAAATAAATCTATTTAAATGGACAATTATGTCAGTATAAAATATTGATTTGGGGATTTTGGGCTTCTGATGGCTGCGGTCTGGAGGTGGGGGTAATGAAGGGTAATGCTGAGAGAAGCGTGGGCCTCCCGTTGAATAATCCTAGATGATAAAAGACTGAGTGAACATTTTCCTAGCGGCTCCAAGGTCAAGTCCATGACCCCTGACCCCTGAGAGCGGTCTGTCTGGAGAGGGAGGAGGAGAGTGCACGCGTGTCTGTGTAAGGCAGGTTCCGATAAGCTCAGGGACCAGACTGCTGTCTGCATGCCCAGCTCGCTGTCCTGCTCCCTGTACCTCTCAGCTTGGCTTTAGCGTATACTCCATCTATTATTTATCAGACTTATTAAAAGTTATTTCTGAGCCGTCAGGTCTAGCCAGATGACCTGTGAAAGGAGGCCTCTGGAGTGTCCGGCTTTACTGATGGGGAGCGGTGGAAAAAAAAAAATCAAAATGGACTTACTGGACTTGCTAAAACACATAGGTTAAAAACAAACAGAAAATACGCCTTCAATTATTCAGTGCAGCATGTGCTATAGGAGGCATAAGAACTGCTCAATATTTTACAAGAACAATGCCAAAAGCAGATGAATGTTTAATTACAGCCAGGTGCTGTGAGTGGATGGGAAATCTGCTGAGGAGAAAGTTGTAGCGTTCGATTAGGATGTAGAAAATAAAGATGTGGTTTTGAGAAACAGGATCTGAAAGGAAAGAGTTTATGCACTTTCCAGCCATTGAGAATATTTGTTCTGTTAAAACAAAACTTTCTTGTGAATGACTCATGAACATTTTTTTCATTTAGAGTATGAATATGTATTTGACATATATTTTATTATGTATATTTACAAAGATTATTCAAGTACATTTTACAATAAAATACTATTTTAGGCTTTCTACTTCAAAAATTCATGTTTAATATGTGATTATTTGTAAATATACTAGCAAATTCTGAGTGAATATTCAAAGTAAGTCTGTTCAGTCACAAGTTTAAATTGATTCTAATTATGCTTACAAAATCATTATTAGGTTTTAAATTAGTTATTGCAATACTGCGAATTGAGAATAATTTTACTACATTTTTTTCATTTTGGTTAGTGTTAATTCTATGCATTTTTAACATTCAGTTGAACATATTAATGCATTTTTTTTTTTCATGTGTTCTTTTGCATAATGATTGTTCATTGTTTATTCATGATCCCTAAAAAATTCTAAAGTTAATATTAAAAATTTGTAAATAGATTTTTAGTTAAGCTGCGCTTAAACAAATGTGATAGAATCATTTCATATTTATGAAAATACACCAAAAAAATGAAGCAATATTTAAATATTTTCACCGCACGCAGTTTTGGTGTTGCATATTCCGCATGCAAAAGTGTGAAAAACAGTCAATCTCAGTAACCTTTTCTGGCGTGATGTGATGTGCGCGCACGGACCTCCCAGCTGTGTCCGGAGAAAGGGGGGTGCTGGAGTGAGGAGGGAGGGTCGAGGGGCCGGGCCTGAAAGGTCAGGAGGAGGCAGGAGACAGGCGGACCGGCTGGCTGCCGGGGCTTTGAACCTAACAGATGGTGAAGGTTAGGTGACGTCCCCTCGCCTGGCCTTTCCGCAGTAATTGAGGATAATTTGAGCGCCCAAAGAGAGCAGGCCTGTCCACTGTCAGGCCGAGGGAAAGGAGGTGAGGTTAATATGAAAAAGATTTTGCATTACCATCGGCTTTGTGTGGCTAGCCGCGCTCTCTCCTCGGTCCCAGACCTAATCCTGGCCTCGGGCTGCGAGGATGAAGACTTGTCACCCTGGGTTGGAGTGTAACGCCACGCGCATGAATACATCTCTAGCTTGACGCTCCTCTCTGCTCCCCTATTAACCAGTGCTCTGCCAGCACTCATTACGCACTGGCACCCGGACAGCAGGCAGGTTTGCGGACATTTGGGAAGGTTTTGGGGGGAGATCTGACACTACCTCTTCTATGCGAGGACAAAAGAGTGAAGGCAAATGTATTGTGTTTCCCACTGTGAACATGCACCTCTCAGTGTGCCATAAACTGCCTAAGACACATTCAAGGCTTATGCTGAATAATGTGCATAATCTTGCCTTAATGAAAGGTTGTGCATTTAATGTGGTTCGTATTTTGCATGCTAATTCGGAATTATAGATTTATACAGAGCAAAAAAAAGTTAAAAAAGGCTGTCAAATGTTTGAGAAATGCATGTATAAATGCGATTAACCCTATGATAACATATTTGATACTGTACAAAATCTAGCCTTCTAATGAATTCATTCTGGCTGTCCTCTAATTGATTGTTTATTATTTTTTTAAGTAAAAGTAAAAAGACCTTTTAGTTTAATTATAAAACGTACTCCTTCAGGTCATGGTCCGTGTGCTTTTTTGTTGTGAAATGTTTACTGGTTTTTATGAAGTAAACAAAAGAACAGCTTTTATAGTGTTAATCATGTTTCAAGATGAACACTTACTGGATTGAAGTAACTCAGGTTTAGTTGATTACCTATACATCATATTTTAGAAAAATCATGTTAAAATGTCGATATTAAATATGATACATCAGGCTTTTGAGGTAAGTTTATTTGTTCATCTCTCAATCATCATTGCATTGCATTATATATTTAGCCCTTACAGAGCTTTGATCATAAAACCTAGCATTTAAATATCATCATGCTAAGACATATTATTTGGGATATGATGACATATTAAGTAATATTTGTATGCATATTATGTAATTAGTCTGCTATAATCAGTGATTTACATTGCAAGCCATCAGAATTAAATTTTTGGCCGTATAAATGTCAGCATCTACACAATTTTATTATTATTTTGTAATGAATGAATGAATGAATTTCTTTATTTTTCTCAGTTTGGGCCTCTGAATAAAATTTTGAGCTCTATATTCTGCTATATCATGTGAACCATGAAAGCCTAATGTATCAAACATGATATGCAAAATAAAATAAAACAATATATAATATACAAACTTCTAGACATTTAGATTTGTTTTTATATGTTGTCTAAAGTTTCAAAAATGTGATGTTTACTTAATATCCTAATGATTTTTGGCTTAAAAGAAAAATCGATCATTTTTACCCTATTTATGGCTATTGCTACAAATATACCTGTGCTAAGACTTGTTTTGTGGTCCCAAATGAGTCACAAATGTTAAGATTTAAAGATTTGTCTGGCTATTATTTCATATGTCAGACTCTAAAGGGTTAAAATGACGAATTCATGCATAATATCTTTTGAAATATTCCAAATACACCATCTTTGTCGCAAAATACCTATCTGATTCTCTTAGCATGCACAGCGAAATGGCGTAAAATGCAGTTAAAGTATATCTGTGTTCCTTTTGAAGCATCTTGTCTATGATAAAGATCAGGGAGCCAAAATAACACGATGTTCCTCAAGCAGTACTCTGTCAGGGGTAACTGAGGGACCAATTCTAGCTGGAAAGTTTCCTCTTTGGTGTGATGAAGTCATTTACAACTATTGATCTGATAGTCAAACTGTGAGCGTTAACCTTAAGAGCCTTGGAGGCAGTTTGTGGGTAAGTGGAGGTGCCCCAGGGACCCCCTTATCAGTGGAAAGTGATCTTAGTGAGACACAATAGACAGAGATGTATTTTTAAAATGCTGGCATCGCTCAAACCCCTTTCATAACTCAGTCCATGCTAACGCAAAGTGCCAGATGCCACAGATTCCCAGGACTGCTCTCATACCTAGTCAGATGCCTACGGAGGGAGCATTATAAGGCATCATACTGTATGTGTGCTCTTGACACAAATCCTGTTCCAAATAGGCAAGTTAATGCTGCTGAATGCACTGTGACAATTTTCATGAAAAAATATAAACCAAATAAACATATATCTCACTCAATACCAAAAATGTATTCATTACAAATAGTTATGCATAATTCTTTATTTTTATGCTTTTTAGCATAAAACTTCCTTGTACAGCACTATTTGTGTGCAGTGTAGAGTTTCTGTCAATGTAGAGTGTTTCAAATCCGTAAATTGAGAGGTTCCATGATCACCTTGAAAGGCAGCAGCCTATGTAGACAAGCAGAAAGCAGCTCACTAGGTTTTGATACAGAGCTAAAGTGAGATATTTTAAGTAGCAGAATTTTCAGAGCATGATGCATAACAGTAACACTTAGTTAACATTAGTCAATGCAAAAATTAAAACTAAAATTAAATAGTAATCAGCAATTAATAGAGTTAATAGAAATACAGCTCCTCATTGTTGGTTCATGTCAGTTCTCTTACTGTTAACAGTAACTTTAGATTTTAATGATGCATTAGTAAATTTTAAAATTAACATTAAGCATTATTAATGCATTATTTTTCATTGTTAATTCATCTTAAGTAAAATGATTAACTTATTTTAACAAATGCAACCTTAATGTAAAGTGTTACCGAAATAACATCTGCATTTTGATCTGTAACATTAAATAATTTTCCTGAAATCATTTCCTAAAAATAATAAAAAATCAAATAGTTAATTTTAAATAATTTCCTAAAATATATAAAAAATGTTATATTAATGTAAAATTATGCTGAATATTCTAGTCAAATGTATGAACTAGTATTTTTTGTGTATTATTTTTTATCAGAATTAAGTTACCACCAAAATCAAATCTGTTACACAGTGACCTGTTTTTTGACAGACCATTTTGACTGTCAGATTCAGAAAAAAAGAGTGAAAACTGATACCAAATCCGTCTAAATCAAGCTAAATGTTTTTTCCTAAGTTTCAGTGTTGCTCTACTTACTTTATTTTGCCTTTGTAGGGAACTCCACTCTGAGAAAATAGTCACGACTTCCCACAAAACCTGTAGAATTTTATGGTTTCATTGACTAACAGTGGTTATAGCCATTAAAATGATGCCCTTGTGTTTCTCACGGGCCGAGTGCCGGTCAGCTGTGCTTTTGCAGGAGTCTAGCTTTGCTTCCTTTTTTTTTAGTGTGTGTGTGTGGAGGTTTGTGATCCCAGCCTTCACCAGTGGGTCAGTACAGCTCTCCCCTCAGGCGCTGTCTAGCTGCAGGCTCTCTTAATGGAGCATCTCTACTGTTTCCTCTAGAGCCTGGCCTGTCCTCCTCCCGGGTGTGCTCCAGGAACCTGGCCATTTAGAATGGCTCCGGTGCCATTGACCCCGTCTGTGAACACAGCCAGTGAGAGGGTCACTCAGCTCTGGGCTTCACACTTCCTCTTTTAACCTGAAACACACCGCCACACCTGTGTGTGTGAGTCTGTGTGTGTGTCCATATGCACCGGATGCCTCTGCCGGCTGCTCCTCGGATTATTATTTTTTCTTTCCTTTTCCATTTCCTTTTCAAGACAGTTTTATATCTTGCAATATTTTCAGCATTTGCAGTTGATTTATTTTATTCAGGGTTCTCAGTTCTAGATCATTCATGCATGGATAAATCCTAACTAGTTAATCACTAAAAGTGAGTTAAATAAAATTACTACCAGTCTACAAAATTAGTATAAACCACAGAAACATAAAATCAAATGTTGCTAATATATTATATATTAATTTAAATAAAGTTCCAACGTACCTTCCATCTGAATCCCAGGGGAAAAAATGTAGGAAAAGCAGTGGGTGTCAGTCTGGAGACGCAGGTGAGCTTGTCTGCCGTGACGTTAGACCAGACGTCAGATGTGCATCAGATCTAAAACATGAAATTTTGCTTTCACAGAAGAAGCTTGACTCAAAAACTTACATTAATAGAACACATTCACGTTGACTTATTACTTTGTGTGTTGTATTGTAGTTATTTAAAACACAGGTTAAAATGAATACGACTTCCAGCATATAAAATAAAGCTGCAAATAAATAAAAGATGCATTCAAGTCAGTAAATGGCAGTTTTATTATTAAAAACAATAATTTATATTCTCCATGGTTATATGCAGCTGTGTTCAAATGACCATTGCTTTGATTGTGAGAATTGTGCGTACAGCAAGTGGGAAGTTGCAGACGTTATCATGCATGTGTTTTGTGTTGGAGGCTGAAGTTGTTCATAGGGGAGGGCCGGAGGTGCGGCTGGCTTCTCTCTGTAATGATCCTCTTATTATTTCGCTTTTTCTCTTCAAATGGAGAAAAAGGGCATTCATCATTCTGTTGACCTGGGAGATCACAGCAGCCAACGCGCCTTTGAAAAGTAAAACTGAACCTCGCTTTTAAATAAGATAAATAGTAAACAAATCCAGGCCAACCCTTTGAAAGGGCTTGCCAAGAGATTTACCTCGCCCTGTGGCAAATAATATTTCTTGAACTGGGTTTAAATTTCAAGTGTCTTGGGCTTAGAGAAACCTGCAACAAAAGAAAATGGGTCTCAGAACAGCAAATATTATCTGCTGCCGGGGCAAGATGTCAAGATTGCATTTTTGTTGTCTCAAATGTAGGAGCAAGGCTGGTGTTTGGCAAATCCCAGAATAAAACTCGATTTATTGCTGTTTATTTGGCCGGAACTGTATGGCTGCTTTGCCACATTTGTGTGCAATGTACAGAGACAAATGAGTCTGTTTACCCTCCTTTTTTGATAAACAGATGTCACTTCACCAGCTTTTTTATAACTTAAATAAAAACACATATGCGTAGAGTTTTTGTCTTGTCGCATTTCATAGCATGGTCATATCTCTTATTGGCTTTGATGACATCCATACATCCAACTATATGATTTAAATAAAATTCAATTGCAGCATTCCGATTTAAATTCGTTACTTACGTGCACAATAACACCGCATACCATAAGCTAATGCAATATAATGGATGCAGTTTGTAAATTGGAAGTCATTCTTGTATATTTACATTAGACTAGTTTGTTTCATGAAATTTATTCATCTTGTACCTAACATCAGCGTGCATTGTTGATTCACATTACATTCATTTGTTGCTAATTCGATCTTATATAAACCATGCATTCATGTGCAGCATCTTGGAAGATAAAAGGAGAGGATGTTGTGCACCCTTAGTTGTGTTGTGTACCTTGTGCATTTGAAGCCAATTACGATGATGACTGCAATAACTGTGTGTCTCATAATAACAGTGCTTGGGCCTCAATAATCATTTTGTCCCTTGATCAGCCTCACAAGGGGCTAAGATGAAAGCACATGCGATTATGTATTAGCCTCATCAAGGCTTTGTGTCCGACTTGCCATTTCAGTCTCCGACAATGCAACAACCCATCTCACCTGACTCAATGTCGGTGCTTGTTGCTTGTCTTTTAAATAAAACATCTGAGGTCAAACAACTCGAGTAAGTCATGCACGGAAGAGAGTTGTACTTAATTGAGAAGCCCTTTTCTAGTGAATCAGAGCACTTGCACTCCTTTGAACTGATTTCATGTTTGTTTGGAGTAAATACAGTAGACAGGACTCAACGCTAAGGATTTAGTAATAGTTACAGTTTCCATTGTTTTGTTAGAAAGCCAATATTTTCCAGTACAAGTTTCGATACTACAGCAAAATCTATTAGCCAAACTAATAAAAATGTCAAGCATTATTAAAAGGTAAGTATTAAAAGGTTATTAAAATACAACAGAACAAAGATACAAATGAAAATAAACCATTTTTACGTAGCTCTAATGGTAGTATTCAAGTGTGAAATACTAATAATCAAAAGTAAAACTGTAAAAACATAGATCAAGCCTTATTAAAACTACGGAAGTTATTAAGTCAAAGCAGTGAGTAATTTTCTTTCCTTTTTTTCTTGTTTGAGTAACATTAAGGATCTAGACAGCAGCAGGTACTAGGCTGTCATTTTAAGGGCACGTTTACATGACTATGATGTGCAAAAAATGGAAACGTTTTTCCTTTGGGTTTTTCACGTACATATGACAACGCTGTTAAAAGAATTCCCATTCACTTAAAATGCTGTATTATACATGCCAGGCCAGTAGTTGGCGATGTAACTTTGTAAAGTTAAACACTATGTGAATAAGTAATATGCATGACATCACCATTTTCACAAATTGGCGTTTTGTAATTTACACGGAAATTATAGTGGTGTTGTTTTCAAAAACTTGCACTTTGAAACCCGTTTTCAAATCTCCAAAGGTGTTGTTGTGTAAGGCCCGAACATGGGTATTTTCAAAACTGCAGCTTTTTTTATGCAGTTTGGCTGTTCATCCACACACAAACACTTGTGACGTTGGAGTGTGCACTTTTTTCAGGTTTCTGACTGGCCAACATGGCTTTACGGTAAGGGTTGCATCGCCACCTGTTAGTTTGGCATGCTTTTAACAGTACTTCTTACGTGTTTTTGCATTTTCATGTGGATGAGGCGAAACTCTGTCCGTGTACGTGTGGACTGGGCCTAAATGAACGGA
Organism: Labeo rohita; assembly: GCF_022985175.1. Classification (NCBI taxonomy): domain Eukaryota; kingdom Metazoa; phylum Chordata; class Actinopteri; order Cypriniformes; family Cyprinidae; genus Labeo; species Labeo rohita. The sequence continues at coordinate 5,990,584 of NC_066875.1, forward strand.
CAAAAAACGCTTACCATTATTTGAAAAGGCTTTCATGTAAATGCCACCTTGTTCACTGATTCACACTGATTTTTGCCAATCGGTATTACATATTCAGATCTTTAGCGACCCGGACCTATATATCCAGCAGAGATGGATCTCTCACATCGGCAATAGCAACAAACTCTCTTGATATTTTAAGAACAATTATAGAAGAATAAAATAAAGCATATTTCGTTACATTTTGAAGCTTAGAAGGGTTGAGTTTAAGCAGATGATTTTATGATGGCCGTCATTCTCAGAGCGCACTTCCACAGTACATTCAGCATCTGGCTCATACTCACGATCTCAACCATATTCTCAAAACTATTTTTTTCATTGACTTCAAAGTCAATATTTTGATTTTTGGCAGCTTATTCATCACATACACCATCAAATAACAGTGACATTTATATTTTATTGTATACAGTAATTGCTCTGCAGTAAAGCCATTCAAAACAGTTAAAATTTTGCTGATGATATTCTTTTGTTTTACGCCTGCGATAATTATGAGTGAAACATCACAACATTATTGTCCATCAAACAGTGCCACCTTGTCAATAAAGGTGTATTGCGCCTATTGAGTTAGATATTTACATATTTTTGCGCATGCAAAAATTAACTTACACTATTACACACCTCGGGTCTCTAGTGGCCCTATACACTTTTTACAAAAATAAATCAGAAAACAGATATTCTTTTATATTTTATTTTATTTTTTGTTGTTTTATGGTTTATAATGAATAGATTGAGGAATACTAAGAAAGTTGATATCAAGCTTAAAAAAATGAAGGAGGCAGAGGATAGTGAGTGAAGTGACCCGAGGTGTACATTTAAGGGATAAGACATATGTATATATTTTGTTCCTTTATTTATGTAGCGCTATTAACAATACAGATTGTGTCAAAGCAGCTTTGCAGTATTAAATAGGAAATAGTGTGTCAATAATGCAAAAGGACAACAGTAAACACTCAATTTTCAGTTAACTGACTGTGTTTACATACTTACTTAGATGCATCTTAGAGGCGTTTTGACATAATTGTGTGTGTATTGGACCATTTAAGCACAACAAGCTGCAAAAAAAGAGCTCATTTTGGTACTCGCTTGCTCTCTGAGAGGTGTGCTTCGTGTGTAAGTTCACAAAAAAATATCACCCAGAAAGTGCACAAGTACAGAATTGAGCTCTCTTTCATGTGTTTATGCATTTGAATGTTTTTAAATCGCTTGAAAAGTTAAATTAGCAAAACTTAAAAACACATGCACGACACATTTTCATACGCTGCAGTGCTGGAGCTGTAACAATTCCGTCAGCTGTCCCAAACGTCTTTCACGCTGGCTCCAGGCCATCGGGCAGTCCTTATTGTCGAGCCCTGGATGGTTCTGCCAGCAGCATTTCCCTAGCACACACTGCAGCGGGCCATCGAGAGAGAGGAGAGGCGGTACCCTAGCCCTGCTATCATCATTATATTTTGATTTCTCCCCCCTCTTCCTTTAATCCCTCTGATGAAGTCTGGACAGGCAGAGGCATGCTCTCACAGACAGCAATTTCAGCACACCATATGCGGCTCGCACGTCTGGCCTCGCGGGGAGACGAGAGGACAAGAGGAGAGGGGCCCTGGTAGGAGCTCTGAAACACAGTATCAGCTTAGGGGAGATAGGAAGGACCATAAGACACATGAAGTCAGAATTGGACCGAGGCGTTGGGTGTGGGGTGGGGTGTTTTCACAGCTTCTACACGCTTGTGATAACCCCTGATTCATTCGCTCGCCGCCGACCACCCCGTTACATTTGTCCATCTTGCCTGCCGCACCTCTATATCCCAAATTTACTGCCTCAATAACAACACCGCCAGACCCCCAGACAAATTATTAGACAGGGGGCCTCGCACACTATCTGCAGGTAAACAAATGAGGCAGGTACTCACACAAAATGGCGGCCAGTCATCTCCCACCCGCTGGTCTGCCGGGGCTGCGGCGCCTGCACTCCAGTCACGTGACGCGAGCATGCAATGGAGACGTATAATGTGATGCCGGTGCCGTCCTATACCGAAATATCTGCCTGGTCTCAATGCTGCTCCAGAGGAAGATTACAGTTTGTGGTGTATGTTCCACATGAGTTTACAATATCTGCTGTCTATTCAGCGACAATTTTTATTTATTTTTTTTCTTGAGATGCTGGTCCATTTTTTGCTGCTACATTTGAAATAGGAATGTTTTCCTTATGGAGCCGAAAAAAACATCAGAGTAAAACTGTACATAAATGAAACACAAAAACATGATATCAAATTATATACAAAGCTTTAATTCTTCTGAGCTCTTTGTAGTCTTATGAAGGTCCTCAAAAGCATGAATGTGGAGGGGAAAACAGCACAAAAATGGAAAAAAGTTACAAGAGAGGCACTGCCTCCACATTGTTGTGATCAATTATTTCACATCTCACTGGTGGAAATAGACTGACTAATAATAAACTAAACAACTCATCCATTCAGTAAAACAACACTACTGTATTTTTCACCAAATCAAAGTAAAATTACTTGAAATGACTTGATATAATGATCTATGAGAGAGAGATGGTTTTTAGTGACCACTCCACTTGTGTCAAGTAAATATTGTAGTATAAATATAATGTAAATTGAATATTATAGTATTATTTGTTGATAGTGGTGATAGTGTAAAGTAAAATCAGTATTGTTTGCTGGTTGATGATGTAAAGTAAATATAATATTGTTTTCTTGTTCATAAAGAAAATATTAAAGTGTTTCCATCTTGCTGATATTGTAAAGTAAATATTTTACTATTGTTGTCTGATTGATGATGTAAGGTAAATTTACTAGTGTTTTCTTGTTGATAGTGTAAAGTAAATATTCTAATATTACTTTATTGTTGATAGTGTAAAGTAAATGTAGTACTGTTTGCTTGTTGATAATGTAAAGTAAATGTTTTCTTGGTGATAGTATAAATTACATATTACAGTATTGCTTTCTTGTTGATAGTGTAGTAACATCAAGAGTAATGTAAATTTTATAGTTGATAAAGTAAATATTTTAGTATTTTAGTATTGTTTTCTTTTTTAATATGCAGAGTAAACATAACAGTTTGCTTGCTGATAGCGTGAAGTAAGTGTTTTAGTATTGTTTGCTTGTTTAAGATGCAAAGTAAGATATTCTTGTTTTCATGTTAATGATGTAAAGTAAGTGGTTTTCCATAAGCTTATGACCTGAAACTCATGTAAACATGAGACATGAAATTTCACTGGTCTAAAATAACCAAGAGAGGCCTTGTCCACCAGACACCACTGATTTGAAATTACATTAGTAGTGTGTTGTTTGTGAACAGTTCTGAATATTGCTTACACTTCTTATCTGCTACTAAAAAAGTGTTCGAAAAAATATCTAAAGTTTCTAAATCATGGATGTCAGCATTTGTTTCATAGCTCTATGATTGTGTCAAGAAAGGGCACCGTATTCTCGAGAGGAGAGGAAATACCATAAAGCAGAGATGGTTTTGGTTGGGGAGAAAGTAAAATAATTCAATTTTGCTCAATAGACCTTGCTCAGTTACATGCAAGGAGAGATCCATAATCCCGTGTGTTCTCTATCTGCCTGCATTTCTAGTTTGCACGCTGCTGACCAAGCAGCCTGCTCTTTAAACCATATGCCTGCTTCCCATATACATAATAAATCCATTGCGTTGCCCCCACCCCCCCTCAAGCTTCGGTTTGGCCGCTGGGTGATATATGAATTTACCTCAGGAGCAATGTTCTTCATTTGTACCCCTCTCTCTGGCCGGGAGGAACAGAAGAGAAGGTTACATTTAAACAGTGATTTGGGAGTATATAATTAAGGCTTGGAAGGGCAGCTCAGTCTTTTAGGTGTGAATTGAAGGGGAATGAGAATGACTCTGTCTATTAGATGCTCTAAAGTGAAGCCACTGTGCAAGACTGGATCGCACTCTCGGGATTTCGGCTGCGCCCTGTGAAAAACATCTTCTGTTCGGAGAGGTTTTAGGAAAAGGAGTGAGGAAACTGAGGGGTGTGCGTGAGGTTAATAGTGCTTATTCTGTGATTTTGCTTGATGTCTTTTGTAGATTATTGCAGCTCACCCTTGAAACTCAACATAAATATCTCTAAATGCAAATGAAGCGTACAATTACAGCTTCAGGTTGGTGCTTGAGATTTGAAAATAAATGTACGCTATCAAAAAGACGTTCTTTTGTTTTACAAGGCCTAAGTGAATGCAGTGCATGAGAGAAAGAAAGAAAGAAAAAACTCAAACTACATATTCACTCTCTTCTTCGTTTCCTCCTAAACAGTCAGCCCATCACTCAGGGAAAGTATTATTTCCAGTGTGAAATGTGGTTGGGCAGTGGAGGGGACTTCTTTAATGGTACGTGGAGCAGGCTTAAATGTCTTTCAGATGACAGGGATGGAGCATGCTGGGAGATTGATGACATTTATGGGCACACACACCTATGCAGTCCTGCCCCCAGCAGGCCCTCATCGGACCCACATCACCAGCACATTAGGCAGAGGGAAATGTTAAATGCATGTGGGGAAGGAGATGGGAGAGAGGAAAAGTAAGGAGAAAGAAAGAAAGAAAGAAAGAGGATGTAGAACTTATTTTGCTATTGACCTTACATATAGATTCCTTTCAAATGTAATGTTAAATTGTAGTGCTGAAGTAAAAATGAGTTGGATCCATCATAGATAGAAAAAAATGGAAAAAGAATCTTCTGATCCTGAGAGACACAGAATAGAAATGTAATTGGACCAAGTCATATACATTTTAAAGTTTAACACACAAAAATAATAATACAGACACTGAATGAAGATTAAAAACTAGAACTGTAATTTTACCTAGCATTAATAAAGATAATATAAAGTCTTGAAATACCTACTCGACCACAGTGATTAACACTAAAACTAGAAGTGTCTACATTGTAATAATTCTTTTTTTTTCAAAGTTGAAGAACGTTATGCAAGAAAATCATATTTTACACTTTCTGCTTAAAATTTTCATATTTAATTCAATGTACTACTTTGCCACTTCATTGCTAAATTTGAGTGAAATTTAAATTTCTGTGAAAATTATTTCTACAACATTTTTAGTGCACTTAATTTTTAGCACAAACAACATGCAAAATGCAATTTTATACACATTTATGGGCTGTATTATTAAATATGTGAAATAACTTCCTACTGACACGTGATGTCTATTTTTTTTTTTTTTTATTTATTGCAACTTAACCCTAGAAAACCATCTTTCTAGTGCTTCTAAAGCTCCTTTCAATCTTGAGCGAGTGAGAAAGAGGCAGAATGAGAGAAAGTGAATTTTAGGCTCTTCTGTGACCATTCTCACCTTCTCACTATTACTGTGATTTCGTTTCCAGTCACAGCGTCTCATCTCTGAGCTCACAGCACACAAGCTCATGTTTTTGTTAAGCCTAATGCAATTTATAATGTGCTCAAATATTATTTGTAAGATCCCTCAAATATTTGTTTTCTCTGTTTTACTCAAGCGTGAGCTTTGAAACAATCTGTACTCTTTAGTTTTATTAATGCAAGCTTGTATTTGCACTTTTTTTGCAAGAGAAGTTTGATTTTAGTGAGGCTATATCTTTCTGTTTCTCAAAATGATTAAATTTTATCTGTGATACTGATAATATTATTTAAGATCTCTTTCAAAACGTGCACTTGACTTTGGGAAGACTGCACAGATTTAAAAGAGACATCTGTTTGTGTGTGTGAGCCAGAGAAATGGTAAGTGTGCACAGCAGATGCTTCTATGCATTTGTATGGGTGAGTGCGGTCCCTTGCCCCGGCTAGACTTGACCTCTGACCCCCAGCTTTCAGCCAAGCATTGTCACAGAGAAGGTCAAGGCTACTGCACACATGTTCTGTCCAGACTCACTGGAAATCCAGAGCAGAGAGGGAATTATAAAGACCTGGACATTTGAAAGTTTTCTGTATGGGTTCACAGTTCAAAATATAGAGGTCTTTAATAGGTTTTTGATGTGGATAGTTCTAGTCTGAGATTTTCTCCTGTGAAATTGCCTTTATTATTTTTCATTATGAGCTCTTTATGCTAACAATTTCCTGTCACTATTTTGTTATAGGCAACAAATTATTTAATTAAGAATAATATCATGAATACACTGATGTAAATGACATTCTGAGATGTTGTAACATGAACAGCCTGGTTATTTATCATCCAAAAATGATACAAATCTTATATTTTCATTAAAATAATGCATACAATAAAATATTTAACACAGGTCGACATTCATATATATATATATATATATATATAAATTATTATTATTATTATTATTATTATTATTTATTTGGCAAAATGGAGTGACATAAAGGGTACACGAAAAAAAAGACCACGTATGAATGCTCTCATCAAGAGGGACGGATGATTTCTCCAGCAGGTGCTTCCAGACGCATATACTGTAGGCCTACAAGACGCACCTCGACGAAGTATAAATGCATCGCGTTGTTCAATGCACTTACGCAAACTTTAACGTTACTCCGCCCAAATGGATTTACGTTGGCATACAGAAGTTTGGATTCCCGCAGTCCTCACGTGAGTGTTTGTTTTCATCAAACCAATGCTCGAACTGATGTAAATAAAACAAGCTTTAGGTTCAGTCAAATTAGCAAACACAATATTTTTACAGCACTTAACTATTTGGTTTTAAAATTGAAACTCGGGTGACAAACAAAACGGAGTATAACAGCATTTCTCTTTAGTCCCACAGTCGTTAAAGCAACTTTAGACCTCTTGGTTTTATTTTTATGAGACACGTGAAGTGTAGCTAAATGTAGCCGGTTGGCATTACCATTACCTCAGAAGGTATATTTCATACAGGGAAGGGATAAAGGCGTTTGTGAGGAAAAAAAGTTATTTTGTGCTTCAGTTTTGTTAACAAAATCGTGTATCTCACTTATCAGTCATCCTTCTTCACTTGAGGAACACGTATGTTTAATGGAAATTTCAATTAAAATGTCAACTAAACATGCAAATATTATCGACATGCTTCAATAATATCTGTACAATGTGAAGAGTATCTTTTATTTGTCAGCTTATTCTGTTTTCACTTATCCTGTTTAGTTTTGCAGCTGACAAGCTACACACATCTGCTAAATTATGAAAAAATAAGTTATGAAGGCATATTGTGTGTAGGGTGCTATGTTATAGACTTACTTTTTGACAGGTGTCAGAAGTCTTGAACCTGTCCCTGAGTTGTATTATAAATACATATGTGATTCTGTAAAGTTAATAGATTTTGGATAAAAAATGAAAGGGAAACTGTTTTGAAAATAATTTTGGGGACATTATGTGCATGAATGCCTAAGTAAGAAGTAGCAAAACATTAAATGCAACATTATTGCATTAAACAAAATCATCAGAAATCAAACCGCATAACAAACATCCGTGCAGCATAAGAAGCTATTTTTTCCCCCCAAAATGTACTCAAAGGATAATGCAAATGGCTTCCCCTCCTGTAATTCACCAGTGTATAAATGTTGTCATTTTGTCACATAAAAAGATTGTTAACATCAAAAAGTGCTCCAGCAATATGCTGTCTTTTGTGTCTGAACGCATCAATCACCCTTATGACACACTGTACACAAAATTGCAGGCTGCGACTAGTCTGTCTATATTTGCAGATGTCAACAATTGTTTACCAAGAATGTTTTTCAGTAAATCAACAAAAATTAGGCGACTGTGAAAAAACATAGTTGTGAAAAGCCAGGAACTCACTTTCGACTAACCAAACCTTGTCTAACTCAGGACCTCCTTCTCATTTCATCTATTTCAAAAAAAAAAGAAGAAGAAGAAGAAGAAGAAAAAAAAAAAGACAGCATATTGCTTTCTTACAGTAATGCTGTGTACTTGCCGTAAGGTAATTGGCTGCACCCTATATAGTGCGGTGTCGTCGCTGTGGCTTTGGGATTTTGCCACTGATCAAAGTACTACTCCTGTACATTAATAAAGGCTTTTTTTGTGCCAGCTTGATTAGCTGTAATGTGCCTGTCTGCTTGTCCATGTCTGACATGATCGTCAGATGTACGAGGCAAGAGGGGGGTGTAGAGAGTGTTGTATTTCAACATTGCTGCCTTTTAAGGGCGCTGGGGCTAGATTTGTATTGATTTGAATTTGATAATGATTCTATTTGCTCTATTAAATTTGTATATATTCAAGGGCTCAGTTACACCCAGCTAGAGGAAAAAAAGGACAAGAAGAAAAACAAATTAGTGTGTGAGGGTGGATTAAGTTGCATGTAATCTTAGAGGAGGCCCATTGGTTAACATTATAGGAAGTGTCCGTTAAGTTACTAAGAACCAGACACAAAGGCTCGCTGAAAGTGTGTGTGCTGTGGCTACTAATGCTTGTGTGACCACATGGATTTCAGGAAGACCTGTTTTTTTTTTTTGTCCTTGTCACACCTATTTCTACGCTCATTTGTGCGAGTTCCAGCATATTTACTTTCTCACACTCATGGTCACTTGTAGTCGAGGGTCTAGTTGTGTCACGAGGCCAATGGGTCACCTGTTATTAACAGATTTGGCACTTGTTGGTACCTCATTGATGGTCGTCAGTGGGCCTGCCGATACCTGTCCATTTCCATCAGCTATAGACAGAGGTCATTATCAGGCTGTGACACGGACCTCTGGGATTGAGCGGTAACACAGGCCGACCCCTGGCCGCTCAGGTCAATAGTCCTCCGGCCGGTATGACCGCCTCTCCTCTCTCACACACTCACACTCTTCAACATATGTCAGTAGCCTCTCAAGTCCAAACGTGCCTCCACGCAAATGACAGATTATCACCAGAGAACAGTGTGAAGAATCCCACTAGTGAAGTTCCACACTTTTTTTTGGGCTGTAATATTGGGTTTTTATTCTCTCTCTATGTCTGTCCTTCTCATTGTTCAGTTCAGTGATAGTATATAAAACATATGTAGTGTGTAATAGAAAAAAGAGGTGCATTTATGATTTTAATGCAAGCTCCACATTTGGAAAACATTTTGAAATTTGAACACACTTTAATGGAATTTATGTTACTAATATTCTTAAGGCCATTTGAACTACAGATTTGTGCTCATTCTTGTAGACAATTGTTAAATGTGCCTATGCATGAAATGTTATTTGCATTCCGTTTCTGGCTTAATATAGTTTTTAAAGAAGTTTTAGGGTATAATGCAGTGTATATCTATGATTTCTATTTGAATTGTCGCACCACATGACATGGCTTTCTAAAATATTTAAAAAATAAGCGGTTTGTTAAAATTTCTTTTTCAATTGCTAAACTAATTTTCTTTTTAAGGACACTAAAAAAAAATAAAATAAAAAAAGGGGCTAGGATTAGCTTTAAAACATGTGCTCCAATAAACTTTGTGTTATTTGTGTTAATTGTGATATAAAAAAAAAATAAAAAAAATAAAGAGTGCAGACTGAAAAAATGAAAATATTTTTTTTAGTTCGCTACAAAATTCCCATAATTCCGTATTCATATTCATTTCATGTTTTTAAGGATTATATGTGACCCTGGACCAGTCTTAAACCAGTTTTAAGTAACATGGGTATTCTTGTAGCAATAGCCAAAAATGCATTGTGTGGGTCAAAATGATTTATTTTTCATTAATGCAAAAAAAATCATTAGGATATTAAGTAAAGATCATGTTCCATGAAGATATTTTGTAAATTTCTTACCGTAATTATATCAAAATGTAATTTTATTTATTTTAATCGCCTTTATTAACTTCAAAGGCGATTTTCTCAATATTTAGATTTTTTTGCACCCTCAGATTCCTTACGTAAATAGAAAGCTTATTTATTCAGATAATGTATAAAACTCAATTAAAAAAAAAATATTGACCCTTATGACTGGTTTTGTGGTCCAGGGTTGCATATAATTATTATAAAATGTGTAAAATAGTAAAAGAGAATTAGTAGATGTGTCCAGACTTTTAATGGTTTCTGTTTAAAAAAACAAAAAAAAACCTTAACGTTTTGTACTTAACACCCGCAAAGAAAATATAGCCCAATCCATGCATAATTGATTAGCTGTATGATTGCATGAGTTTAATGTCCTTTTTCTGTGGTTTGAGAGAGAGCTCAGGGGGCTGTTTAGTGTAATAGGATGCTGATATTTTAATTCTGATCTGTGAGAAGAATGACACATATTTGTGTCACTTCCTCTTCTTGAGAATGTTTGACCACACCACTCAAATCACTCTAATTAAGCATGGTGGCCCAAGGTTAAGCTGGCTTTAATTGCCTGTCATTTCGTTAAACTTAAAATTTGTTTGTCTCACGTTCCAGTTCAAAAACAAGTTATTTGCAGCGTTATATGTGATTGTGTATGGCTCAGAAATGAATTAGGAGTGATGCTGTTTGTGTGTGTATGTGTGTGTGTGTGTGGGTGATCATGCATGTCATAATGAACTCTTGAACCCGTGACCCAGACAGAAAAGCCTGAAGTGTGTGAATTGCTGTGGAAAACAGCAGCTAATGACTTAAATGCTCCAAATTGTGCACAACAGTTATCACATGGATAATAGCATCTAGCATCCCTCTTAGGGTTGATGATTTTGAATCTGTCATGTATCCTGTTGTTGCATGCATATGGACCTTTAAGCATTTTTTCTTAGGTTTGGGAAAAAAATGTTGTGACATTTTATGTGAAGCCTTTGTGTATAATGCATTGCTTTCATAAATAATTGTAAACAAAATTAAAATGCATTATAAAATTTGCAGATTGCACATGCATTGAATGCATTATACAATTATTAGTGTGATCGTGTAATGCATTACAAGGCATTAAGAATAATTTTGTTGCTTGTTTGTTTAAATTTTAGTCTGTAGAGAGAGCAGAGGTCAGTGCACCCTGCTTCATTTGCGTGTTTTCAGCCAAGTAAAATCCTGTCCACCACGTCCTCCCCGACGGGGACCCTGGCGGTCCCTCACTGCGCGTTTGTCCGAAACCAGACCCAATGAAGTCCAAAACTCACCGTTCATTTTCCAGATGGAATGATTTACAGATTTATCCAGGACCACGTGTCCCTTGAGTCCGAGCGAGAACCAAACCGGTGCATTTATATTCTTTAAGCTGATGTTTGCTATTATGAAAATAAAAATAAAGCAGTTGAGATGCATTTGGAGCATACTGTGCATAACAGGGCCTGAAACAATGTAAGAAAATGACATAAGTGAGACTGGATGGATGGGAAGGAGTGGACACTGCTTCTCTTAGGGGATTTGAGGTCTTCTGAGAGAAAAAAGAAATAAATAAAATAACACTCAGATGCAACAGAGATTGCTCTGTCTTCCGTGTTTTGCCATCTCAAATGTAGAAGAAAACCGAATGCAGCCATTTTTCCACCTTATGCTCAATGAAGAGGGAAGACTGGATTTCACTCCTGTGATTCTCTCATCCCTCAGACACAGCCACCTGTCTCTTTCCTACATTCCCTTCCTTTGTCTCCTCAATAATAAGTATTTTCGTGCAGAGTGGAGAGAGGGAAGAATAAAATGACTGCGGAGGAAAATAGAAGGTGTGAAAGTGAAATGCACAGGAAAACCCGTATGGAAGAGAGGAAATGATTGAAAAGAGGAAGTATTGAAAGCAGAGATGTGACCTTTTTGCTGTTTTTCAGTTTTTTGTTCTCCACTCTGCCCCCCTCTGTCTCTCTCTCTTTCTCTCTCCTGTCTCACTCATCCAGCACCAGCTATATGTGCTGGTGGAGGAGCCATTTTGTGGCCTGTCTCATTACGGGGTGTTTTATTCAGTGGTGCGGTGAAGTGCTGGTCATCAGGGCAGGCGTCAGCTGGAGCGTGTGCGCGGGGCGGGGGAACGAGGGGCTGCAGGGGGTCAGGATTAGACAGACACACCCCTGGGCTTGAAAGCTTGAACCTCAAGTTCATCACACCAGACAATGGAAAGATCTTCAGAAAGCCATTGGGGTCCCTGTGACATACTGATGGCTTGACTCTGTGAATCGGTTCTTTTGGACTGTTCATTTTAATTATTTGCTCGTCCTGTTTGTTTTATTAACTGGTTCAAAATTGTATTGCACAGAGGTTGGTCTTTCATAGCTCAGGAAGCATTGGCTTCTTAGTTATGTGTAGACTTTATTATTTATTTGTATGTCTCCTAAGGAATTTTAAGAGAAACATCTAATACATAGACATCTGATACAGAGTAGAGCTATAAAATTAATATCATTAACATTGCATAGATAATTTGTTCTTGGAAGAATTTGAAATAATTTGAATTTGAAGAATCACTGGTGTATAATTGCTTTATTATTTTTATATTTTAGTTGTATGTTTTAGTGATTTTTGTTTGTGCATTTATTGTGTTTTACTTAATTTGTTTAAAGTAGTTTTTTAGCTTATTTTTTATTTCTGTCTTAGTTTTAATAAGTTTAGTAACTCAGCTTCAACTTAAGTTCTAGTAATTTAAATTTTTGAAAGTTTAAAAAAGTTTTTGTAATATTTGCATTGTGGTTTCGTATTCGTCATCCTTTCCTATCAAAAGGCTTTTTTATGATGGACGAAAGTTTCAGAGGCGGTGTGTAAATGTGATTGACATAACGTGAGGTCATATTTATTTTTTAACGTGCAAAAATTTCGGACGATAATTTCAGACTCAGTGTGCAATGACCTTAGGACTTTATTTTCTTTCCATTTATTGCCATTTCTGTCTAGGAGATCTTATTGCATTTAAATATGGGGAAAAAAATGGGAAGACCTTTTCTTTGAAAGTTAATTTTCAGTTATTTCACATTAATGGCAATGAAAAAAAGACCTATTCATTGGCATTTAAATTAAATTACTGAACATATACATAGGAGCCTGATAAAAATGCTCATTTTAGTAGAAAATTTCAAACGGCACTTAGAGGCTTTTGCACCTGAACTCTTTATATGCATTTTAAATACCGGTCTTATATTTTAATATTTTGCTTTTTATTTTAAAATGTTTTTATGCTTTATTAATTACTATGAGTTATTGACATGGAAGGCTTCTTCTAGTCCAATTTGTGACTGATTTGTGAGTTCAAATGTTGAATCGGTTCAAACGAATGATTCTTGCATGAACCTCTAAACTTGACTAATGTGAAAGGCTGAGAGTCCTGCACTGTGTATAATCTCTCTGTCTCATATGTCTTTCTCTCCCTGTATCTATGTCAGAAAATACTTCACTCTGTGACCCATAACCTTACTGTCCTAATGGGGTCACAGTAAGGCACATGAGTCATTCGTTCACAGTCAGTGTGGTGTATGTGTGTGTTCTCATTGGCTGGACTATTGTGTCATTCTGTATCACAACCTACACACAGTTACGTAGTGAGTCTCCCTTCACGTATCGTGTCTTTGCCTTAGACCTGAACTGACACCATCACACAAGCACTGTCACCAGCCACCAGTCTGCCGTTTAAAATGGCTGTGATGTTATGAATGGACGCCACTACTGAGCATGGGCAGAGTATGAGGATGGTCATGGGAAACTGAGTTTTCCAAAAGCACAACATCACTGTTTAGATAAACGGCATGATCCCAGACTGATTTACACCTTTGTGTCTACTATTGTAATTGTTGTAATTTGTAATTAGTTTAGGCTCATAACCACTAAATCAAACCGATTTAGCCCTTATATTCAAACAGCCCCCATATTCAGATTTTCACATTTTTTTTAAAAGACAATAGAATATTTTTAAAAGAAAAGAGAGTATTTTTAATAACTCTGTGGAAGTTTTAGGTCTTTAGTTAAAAAGAGGTGAAAAAACCTAAGGTGGGATTAATGAAAAGGCAATTTTGGCCTGAGCAAATTATCTTTTTGAAATTAATACTTAATATTTTATTATTTCCATATATATTTTATGTGCTCTTTGCATTTTTGCAAATATAATGTATCCGTCCACATTCATTTCGCCACACCGCCTTGATGAGTACTTCAAATGTGAATTAAAGCACTCCATTTTTAGAGAGAAAATGAGTAATAATTCAGAAATATTAATAATATATAATCATAATGCTGTTCAGGAGAATTGAAAGTTCAAAAACAGCAGGAAAGAACAGAAGCAGAGACAGAAAGAGCCGAGACAGGTGGAGACACAGAGACACCGACTGGAGTTGTGTCATGTTAAGTGTTTTGCCGGGTCTGTGTGAGTGTGATTTTTGGACCGGTTGAGGTTTGGAGCAGGTAATTGTGTGGAGGGAGGGTTGGTTAGTCATTTATAGTGTGCTAGACGAGCTGTCCTCAGAGAAAGCTAATTGAGAATGAGCGTTAACAGGTCTACCCCCCCACCTCGTCAGCTCGGCCAGTTGTACTTAACCCATTTAAAAGTCCCTGCCAACACGGGCACCCTTATTAATATTAATTATCCTTCGTGTTAATTTTAGCCAATCCATATCTCTGTGGGCTTGTAAAATGCTGAAGATGACAGGACTACTGAGGGATTCACGAATATCCTCCATCACCTTCTCCCCACTCTGTCTTTCTGTCTCTCTTTCCTGCACCTTGTCATTCTTGGAAAAATCTTTCTTTCTTTCTTTCTTTCTTTCTTTCTTTCTTTCTTTCTTTCTTTCTTTCACTCACTTAAGTTGTCTCTGCAAGGGGAATGATTTTTTTTTTAAGCTTGGCTTTTAAAACTGATGTATAAAAATTTGGATGATTATGAGTGTATTAGAATGATTGAGTTGTAATAGTACCTGTTCTAAGCCTTAATGGTTGTGCTGAAATGGCCGTGACTATTTCCTCTGCACCCTCATCTTACCCGCACACAATAGCTTTCTGAACTTCTCCAGAATGAGTCGTTCCGATGGTTTGGGAAGCGGGTTCCTATATATAAACTATGTTTTAACTTGAATAAGCTTTGTTATGTGAGGTGTGCCGGTGGTTGGTATGACGTCTGATGTCTGGATTTTGAAGTACGGGCATGTGGTTATGTCCATGCTTGAATGAAATGTGAATCATTGGTTCAGTGTGTGATTTTGAACTGCTGTTTTTGGCCTGAAGTCTATAGAGTCCGGTGGCCTAATTTGGTAAGAATAGCTTAAACTGGTGGTTTACCTAATGCAACTTTACCTAATGCAAACTTTTCCTTGAAAACAATACATTGTATAATAATGTACATTTTTGTTGACTTTTCCATAATACATTTTGGTACAACTTTGGGTCACAACCTGATATCTAAAGTAAACCTTGAGTGCCAGTTTGAGATAAGCTGGTTTAAACCGTAATGCCTAGTACAAAGACTCAAACACTCTTTTGTTCTGTATTTTACGCACACATTTCCAAGGTTTTGACCATTCAGATTGGTCTTGCAATATTTCGTAATCAGTAAACAGCCGCCCACACTTTTGTAATTTAAGTGCTTATATATACAGTATAGATATAAGCACACCGACAGTAAACATTTAAAATGTCTCCCTTATCTCACCTATCCAAATTCATGTCTTAAAGTCTATACTAATGAGCTGTATGAGTTGATGAAGATTTGTTTGATTAGGAAGAGTTTGTGTACCATATTTTCCATAAAATAAGTTGTACCATCTTAAAATTGCATTGTGGATTGAAAAATAAATAGCTAAGTCGCATCAGTGTTTAAGTTACAATTTCTATTACATTTAGAAATAATGTAAATTACCAGTAAAAACATAGTTTGCTTCCCTCACACCCCAATTATCCTTCAGATCTGACTAAATCTAATCTCTTCACAACAAAAATGAAAAATATAAGTATTTTATAAAAAATGTAGTGCCTTTTTTTTTTTTTTTTACAAACAACTTTTATTATAAATGGCAAGCCTAAACAAATTTATTTAAAGTCACTCTGAAACTAGTGTGAGGGAAATGCACTATACAAGTAAACTTTGGCGTATGTCTCATGTTTGGCACAAGTCTAAATGTTAACTGCATTATATAATTTGCTATGGAATAAAAGTCACACCACGTTTCAGATGATCAAAGTGACTTATAATCTGGAAAATGCTGTACTTTTGGTTTACCTCCAGGAACAGAGTTAGGAAATGCTGTATTGAATTTTTGCTCTAGAGTCCAAAATTTCCAAAAATCACTAGTGAAGTTATAGGACAGCTCAAAAAGCATAATGTTTTTAATTAATAACATTCATTCTTATGAGTACATATATTTATTGGCGTTATTTATTATTTATTTTTCTGTACTGTTTGTTTTATACTTTCAGCTTTTGGATCTCAGGCTATCTTGCATGAAAGTGTGGACCCATTGGATAGCATTATTCTCAATTTTAGATATAGGCAGTAACACACTCACGTGCACACACATGCGCGCACACACACACACACACACACACACACACACAATGAATTGAAGTCATTTTGAAGAAAAATGAGAGGCAGGGTGATTTTGGACAGCTTGGAGAAGCTGCCAGTGATGTCATTAAGAGACACCGGCCTGATAAGGCATGCGGACTGGCTGAATAAATAAATAAATTAAATTAATATCTTATATATTCTTTTCACCTCCCTCTAGGCCTCGCTCACCAAATCATGACCACTGGCTATATCTCAAACCCCCCACCCACAATAAAATCCTCGCACCCTTGACCCCGCACCCCCCCCTGCAAACTCTAGCTCTGATTCTCCACCCCCCTTTTCCATCTATCTGCGTGTGCGGAGGGGGGAAACTGAATGCGGCTTGGCAATAAATAATAAATTTGACTAATACACATTCAGCCTGAGTCACAATTTAGCGCACCCGTCCGCCCCCCTGCACGCGTCCCACCGAGACGAGCGGCCGAGGGACCGAATCCGAAAGCGCGAGGCATTCCCCCAGCAGAAACATGTGGCAGCTCGATAATAGGCTAAAACAACTAGAATCAGACAGACAAAAAGAGCAAGAGACTGGAAAGCATATTATAACTCATCCATCTGGATCATCCTAGTAGATTGGGTGCAATCCCTTGTCGAAATTGTCTTCTAAACACTTAGAAAGAAAAGAAAGCTCCGCTTTGTGCGCTTTCGCACCGGCTACCAGCTCCGCCGAAGGTACGGAGATCTCGGCGCACCACGGTTGCGTGAACGCCCGAGCCGGCGTCTACCTCTCCAGCCAGCCAGCGACTAGGAGAGCGTACTAGTGTTTGTGTATGTGTGTGTGCGGGAGGGAGAAAAAGAGAGAGAGAGAGACACGGAGAGAGGGAGAGAGTGGGGGTATTATGCACTCTAGATGTTGGCTCTTGCTTTAAGCAGCCTGCCTGCAAGCCCAGGTACAGCGCGCCGGCTCTCTAAATAAGCAGCACATTCAGGAACCCCATCAGGACAGTAGGCAGGGCTGCAGCCTGGGTGTGAAATCACACTAATGCGCCCGCTCTAGTCAGGTTGAGCAGGATCACTCACTCTCTCTCACTCACACACTACCGTTCCTCTACTACTGTAGCCCCAGCACCAGCAGCCAGAAGACAAGTGTGGATTGGACGTCAAGGAGGGCAAGAAAGAAAGGAAGGAGGCAAAAAAAGAGAGACAGAAAGGTCAGTACACTGCTTTCTGCTCTTTGGAGTGCTGTTCCACTCTCTCTCCCTGTGTGTGTGTATGTGTGTGTGCGGTGGAGCTGGGACTGCTGCGTGGTGTTGGCTGAAAGTATTGATTGTAAGTGAGTTTGTGGGGAGTGCACGCTTGTTTGATCCTGCCAGGTGTGAGCGCCGGCTTGTTGGGGGGCTCTGGATTCAGGAGCAGGCCAACTGCCTTGACTACTGTCTGCGAGTTCACAGGTGCCATGTCGCAGGTTCTATGTGTGCGAAAGCCAAAAACGCCTCGCGTTATAGATCTGATTGAATCGGAAACGGGTGTTCATGTGTCTCGATTGCTGTGTGACGGGGGTGTCATGGTCTATATTTAGGCACTGGGTGGGCTGGATCACCGGTCAGATAAAAAGATTTGGGGTGGGGGGTTGTGTGGGAGGGGGGTTTCAGCAAAAATATAATAAGTCGCTTTGTCACCATTT
Source organism: Labeo rohita (assembly GCF_022985175.1). NCBI lineage: Eukaryota > Metazoa > Chordata > Actinopteri > Cypriniformes > Cyprinidae > Labeo > Labeo rohita. The sequence continues at coordinate 6,008,598 of NC_066875.1, forward strand.
GAGTCGTAGTGATGCGTCTGCGTGATGGACAACCGCGCCGTACGCAAGACTTACGTACACCGTGCTGACATACTACACACGGGGGTCACTGCACTCGTGACCCGAACGCACGTGTGGGTGAACCCACCCCCCCTCCGCCCCCATCATTGAGAAACACTTTTGGTGCACTCAAGTCATGCCTGGAAAAATCGTATATATGAACGTCACAAAGTGAAACTAAATATATATTTTTTTTAATCTCTGAGTTTCTGAGTTGGGGGCGTGTCAGTGAGAAAACATGTGGGACGTAACGGATTCAGCGTCTGTAGTAATGTTAAATTTGCTAGTAATTGTAAAATGTAATTGTAATTGTAATTACAATTTTTTTTTCACATTTACAATAAAACTCAAATCAAAGTTGCATGCACAAAATACTAAAGTAGTGTATATTTACATTAAAATGTATAATGAATAAATTAATAAACATAAAAAAGACACATAAAAATAAAAACACTCAATGTGCATTCGTTATTCATAATTTTGTAATTGTAGAGTTCAAAAATCCTGTTGAAATTTATGTAGAAAAGGTACGTGATCGTCTTGCTCCAACCAAAGTGACTTGAACGCACCTGGCGTTGTAATTGCAACATTCCAATGCAAAATAACAAAAAGGGCTTTATTGCACAAAATAACCCTTGAACATGAATTCCGCTTAGCATCAACTACAGGCTTATGAATGTTTTTTTGTAAACAAGTTTTGATTTGAATTTTTCATGATTATCATTACCTTATTCTGAATGTTTATCATATTATTTACATTAGTAATTGTAACTTGTACACACATACACATGACTTTTTGACTGAAAGATGTTGAAATTGACTTTAGCAGTGTTGTGTTGTGCTGATGTCATAGAGGTGGTCACAGTACGGGCCCTTTCTCAAGGTTCGTGTCAACGTTCAGATGCCTCGCACCCCACACGCAATGCTGTGAGAAACAGGAAAAGGCGAGATTTACCAAATTGTTGCCAACACTAAAGACATCAACACACACATTTTAGCCATCTATCATGGCTGTCACTGCATTTTCGTGGCGACAGTGATTTATTCCAGTGTGGGAGCCCATTTGAGCTGTGATGGAGAAATAAGCAGCACCCAGTCTGGCTGGAGGACTGAATGCTCGCGAACACCCTCTGAACATATTAACACGCACCTCGACGAGATACACCTTTGCGTGACTTCACATTCACCTCATGCTAAGTGCAAAAGCAAATGTACAAAATGTGTAAAATTAAAGTGTTTTTAACTATCAAGGAATATGCAGAAGCAGAATCAAGTTAATTTCTCTATTAGATGTTAACACCAGCTGTACTGTAATATTGCAAACATATGCTACATATGTGAGATGTAGAAAGGAAATAATTCTGCTTCCAAACCACACGGTGTGCTGTGCTGCATCTGCTCTCCTCTAGACTGGAAACTCTGTACGGAGATACTCAGAGGACAAGTGCATACACACACACGCACTTATAAACACTCTGAAACAGTGGCTCAGTTTTACCAGCGAGAGGAGAGCGTGATTTTTTTTATTTCAAAGCATGTGTTTTTGTGTGTAGCATGATGTGTTGCTGACGAGCTCTGATTTTCATCCAGTCGAGTGTGTGTGTTTGTGTGCGTGTTCATCCTCATCTGGCCATTTTAAGATGATAAATTCTTACTCTACAGGCAGATTCATGAGAATGAACATGCAGATGTTCATACACATGTACACAAGTGCTTCATATTTAAGATATCTAAGCCCTGCACAAATAGATCTATATATATTTTGTCATTGCTGTGTGCGTGTTTGTACTTTTGAGCTTTTGATTTTGATCAAAGTATGTGTGTATGTGTCATTATCAATGTGTGCCTATTGTAGAGCCCAGGTTTATGTTTACATGTGTATTAGATGTGTAAATATGGGCATTACGTGCATTACGTGCATTTCTCAATATGCGCACTGACAGAGTGTATAACTGCATGATTTAGGTAAATGTGCATATGTTTGGTGGAACAGATCTCTATTTTTGTTAGAATGGGTGGTTGTATCAATAGCTGTCATCTCAGCTTGGCCTGCTTGTGTAAAAAAAAAGAGTGAGAAGGTAAGAAATGAGGGTGTCACACAATATTCTGTAGTGGAATAATTAAAAAAACCTGAAATTATATTTAAGTGCACATTTTAATAGGATATATGCATACACACAGTAAAAAATGCTACAATTTTGTGTGCAGTATCATGTGATTAGTCATTTTATGTATTATATATATATATGTATTTCAGTTCAAAATGCATTCAGATATCATTTTAGGCTCATTATGCCACATGCATATTTGTACAGAATTTGAGCATCAGTTTTAATATTAGAAAATGTTACTTACATTGTAGTATTAGCCTACACTTGTAGCTAATGTTGATGTAGTTTTATTCAAGACTTGTCTTATTTAAAATTTAAAAATTTTATTTTATTTTTTTTTTTATTATTATATTTAAATGTAAGTTGAACTGTAATATTTAGATTAGGTATTAGGTATAGTAGTATCTAAATCACTGTCTCAGTGATTTAGCCGGTTAGCTGTGAAGCAGCTGTGCTGGTGAATATGGCGGTTTTGGGCTCCGCTCTGATAACATGACCAAAATTCGGCTCTGCACCTCAAATCCAGGATTAATGACAGCTTTTAGGGCTTAACACGGGCAGTCATTCATATGGACGAGGACAGCGTGGCCGGCCTCTATCCCTTCTTATCGTCTGGGAAAGGCCGGAGATGGTCTACGCATGTGCGGTAGCTTCATATGCTGACCCTATTGAACTGTGAACTGAAGCTTGACCTGTTAATGTAAAATATGTTCAATGTAAACATCACATTGGGGTTGTTTATATTAGTTAGTGTTGCTCTGTGTGTCATTTTAGTCTGTAGTTGTGGTGTAGTGGTGACGTGTTTCAAATTATTATATTTTAATAATTTTCAGTATTTGGCAATAATTACTAATTAACATCAATTATAACCAGTTTGTGTTATGTCAAAATGAATATGGCTCTTGATTCTGTGAATTTACCTCCAATATTAATTTTCTGTATTTGTAACATGTTAAACACTAATTTAATATAAACAAATTAATGAATATAAATGGATAAAATGTAATCTCTTTGTTTATTATTTTTGCAGACATAAATAGTGATTTTATATATGTATAATCATATATATGTATAATCATAATAATTTATAATAATTCCTTATGCAAATCTAAATATACTAATTAGATTCTTTAGATAACATTCAGAATTCTTCCTAAAACATTTTAAATTCTTCTTCAAAAATGTAAATGCAATTCAATTAGCATATTGTTAAAATTTAGAATATTGTATTAAAAATCAGTTTAATTGCATTTGTTAGTATTTCATTAGTTGTTTTTATGTATTTAATTTTTAAAGGAATGAGGTTTGAATTTAAGCTTGTGTTTAAGATTGTGTCTGAACTGTGCACAGGAAATGTGTTCATTTCTCTTGTCTGTTGTGTGCTGCCCTGAGGACATGTGGATGTTCTGGATGGAGATGTGCAGCACGGTACTGCAGGAGTGCTTATCTGTGCCTGCTTGCTTTAGAAAGGATTTTGCGATATCAGGCAGTATTTCAAAAATAAATCACCATGCTACTAATGTGTAGTATGAATTAAAGAATTTTAAAATGTAGGCATCATTTGTGCATCCATTCCAAAATCTGTCTGTATCTGTTATATGTACTGTACGGTTGCTGCACACAAGGAAGTGTGCGAGTCCGGCATGCTGCATCTGCGGGAGAAGAGCCCATTGGCTGCACGAGATGACTGACACCTGTTCTCTGCCTATTAGACATCTTGGTCCGTGTTGACAGAGCATCCGGCAGCCATTGATTGGTCGCTTGTTTTTGATGTGCATGTTTACATGCATCAGCATAGGCACAACAATCTAGAATCCTCTCAACCCCATTGTGACGTCTGCTAAAAGTGGACTCCTGAATTTCATGTATACCAGTGCACAAAAAAATCTTTAATGTTAAGAATCCCAAGCCGGGATGAGAGAGTTAGAAAGGTGGAGGAAAAAAAGAGCACTTTCATGTTCCGCCTGCTGTTTGCTTTGTGTTAGGACATCATTACCAAAGAGACGCAGAATGCCCAAGGCAGATAAAAAGTTGTTTCTGGAATTAATGTAATTGCATGAGTTTGCTTGATTCGCACATCTTCTGACATTTGTTGTGTTTTCTTGTTGTTTCTCTGCCGCGCCGTGCCGTTGTGCTCCACGTTAGTCAAACGTGTAAAATCCCTCAGAGGGTCTGAGGAGAGATCGCGTTGTCTGGGGCAAATACAGATGGTCATCTCGCATCTCATTCCATCTGATTACTGCAATCATGTGGATAATCCTCATCAAGCTCTCGTGTCTGGGCTTCTGTTGTACACTCGTACTGTACGTGGAGCCAGATCAAACAAGAGCTTTGGCTTTCCAGCCATCTCGGTTTATTTTCTGTGTCACCGATATCCGAGGGGCTTATTAGTTTACCTTCTTTGTCTTCCCCTCTTTTCCATTTTCGAAGAGCACCGAGAGGAAGAGAGAGGGCTGTCTTGCACCTCGGAAAAGCGTTCGGATCATTTGTAGGCCTGAATCACACATTCTAACTGAAACACACATCCAGTTAAAATATGATAATTCAATCCCGCTCTGTTTTTATTAAATCACGCTCTCGGAATGCTGCGCTCTGCCTGATAGCGCTGTTATTGTTTGTGTAAAACACATTTTCTTTTTCTGCCTCTCTCTCTTTTGGGCTGGGGGTAGATGTTAGTGGCCAGTATGGGGAGGTAGTACGTCAGAGAAGACTAAAATGAGATTTCTCAGCGTGTCGTGCGAGTGTATGTGCGCATGGGACGTGATGTGTGAGACTAATGGCTGTCGGTTTGGTGCCTTGGCGTTTTCATTCTGCCTTCCTGTCCTGTAATCGGGGGGAAAAAAGACAAGGGGGGGGAAAAACAAAGAAATAACGGCGAAAGAAAGAAAGGGAAAGAAAGACCGAATGCAGGAGGGGAGGAGAGTCTGTTTATTCCTCCATCCCCCTCCCCGTCATCCGCCTCTTCTCTCTACCTCTGGAATATAATCCACTATCTCCTGACCTTCAAATCATGCCGCGCTGCAGTCATTCCAATTCACTGGCCACTATGAGCGTGAAATGTCCTCTAGCCCATTTCCCTCTCTCAGCATGGCCTCACTTCCTCTTTTGCTCTCTCCGCCCCTGCACGTATTACACACACATGATCATGCTCCAAAAAAAGCCATAACACACTCAACATTTCACCATTTAAATGCATCTTTTGTCTGTTCCCCACCACTGTAAATTCATTTAATTTTGTCAATTGCTACTTTTTTTAATTAGTCTAATTGTGATTATTTGGGATAATCCTGATTTTAAAAAAAAAAAAAAAAAACAATAAAACCAAACAAAACAAAAAAACTAATCAGTAATGTTTGAAAATGTAACATTGTGTCATTTAAGATTAAACTTGAGCTATTTTAAATTGGACACTTTTTATAATTCAATTTAATAGTTTATATTTATTCAGACTTACATATACAGTATTTTGTGTAATCCTGATAAAAATGAGTAATTGTGTGTGTGTGTGTGTGTGTGTTATATTTATGTACTAATATGAGATATTTTGTAAATTTCCTACCGTAAATATATCAACATTTTTGATTAGTAATATGCATTGCTAAGAACTTCATTTGGACAACTTTAAAGGTGATTTTCTTAATATTTAGATTTTTTTGCACCCTGAGATTCAAGATTTTAAAATAGTTCTCTCAGCCAAATATTGTCCTATCCTAACCATACATCAATGGAAAGCATATTTGTTCAGCTTTCAGATGATGTATAAATCTCAATTTCAAAAAACTTACCCTTATGACTGGTTTTGTGGTCACATATGCACATTCTATTCTATTCTGCATTTCATTGGAATATATCATTTTAAAACATCTCTTACTGAAAATATCCCAATTTCATAAGATATCTGTATCTGATGTCTATTTGATGTGTTCATTCAGGAGGGATTTTGTTCAGCACCGAGGGTCAAGAAGGTTTCTGAAGCTCTGATATTTCTGAGAAAGAGAGACAAATACATTTTAAAACAATTTTTGAACGTGAATTCTTTTCATTTTTACGAAAACATCTGGAGGAAACTGATTGTTGTTAACAGATTTCCTACGTTAGTCTGTGTGAAATTTGAGATATATGTGAATCATTAGAATTCACTCTGTCCAGCTGATTCGTATGTTGCAAGGACAACACCGGCGGTTTCTTTCACAGTAAATTGAAGGTGAGATTGTGACATGGTGGGCTTGCTCATGATGTGTGTGAGAAGGACGTGATTTTATTTCTTCACTTCCTGATGCAGTGGGTTTGAGGTGCCTGAAGAGCGGAACCATTATTGCACTCAACCTCAGAGCGAGAGTTTATTCCTCTAACACTCTTTTTCTCTTTTTTTTTTTTTTTTTTTTTTTCTCTCCCCATTCACTTGCTCTTAAGTAAGTGTGAAATAAGAATTTGCTGTGTGTCCCTTCCGGATTTTTCGGGAACTTTCCGTTTTAAGATGCATTGCATCATCTTCGGCCGTTCGCCAATTATTTTTGCCTTACCTATTTTCTTGCATTGTGCTTTATGAAAGCGATCCCAACCAGGAGTGCTTGTAGGCCTGAAGAAACTAGTGTTTTTCTTTTTCTTTTTTATCTTCATTTCCCAGTGGTTTCTCCATCATTTACCCCAGAACTGTGAATGTGAAAGAGCACTGTTAACACTGTTTTTAGTTTAAAAATTAATGAATATTAGTCATGCAAATTTTTGAACTAATATTAAAGGTTTTGTGTTGATGAGAAAAATGTATTTCTTGAAAAAACAGCTTGCTTCTTTCCATTTAGCCACAAACGTCCATTCTTGCCATATTCAGCAGAGCTGCATGTTTTTCACTCGATTTGGGATCCTGTGATTGAATCACTCTTTTGATCTGGACTCCACTGACAGGCATTGACGTGTGAATGTCTGTGAGTAATCTGTGTTTATGATGCACTGTGAAGTCTGTGAATCTACACAGTCAGCATCAATTAAACTATGTGATGCGAGGATCTGTAATGTGCAGCTTTAAAACTGTACCTTTACAGCTACTCGTATATTTAAAGTAACTACTTAGCTAACGTTTGAGAAGAAAAAACACTGCTACATTGAAACTGTTTAAGGGGGTGCAAATTTTTGGAATATTTTAAAAATCAGATGGTATAATTGACTTTTGCAATCAGTACTTATCTGACACAAAAACAAGGATTTCAATTAGAACAGAGCAATGAATGAAACAGTTAAAGCTAAATAAAGCTAATAAAAATAGAAAATGTCAGTTGAAGTAAGTGATGAGCAGCATAACTAAATATTTGGCTAAAAAAATAAGACATTAAAATTCAGAACAGTAACTTCTGACTTAAATCTTAAGTGAGTCTTTGCATCATTTTTTGAACTACTTCTTTGAACTGTCTGATTGAAAAGATTCCCTTTCAAACTCATTCTGACATTCTAAGAAAAGTGTGACAAAAAGACCATTATTATTATTATTATTATTTTTTTGTTTGTTTTTGTTAAAAAAAAGGAGCACTAGACATTTGAAGTGCACTAAAAAGTACACTAAACAGTTATTCAGTCGTTCTATTGACAAACTACTGATACTAACACTACTGATGCTCATATGACTTTGACTTTTTAATTGCATGAACAAAAGCAGATTCGAGCTAATTGAAACTAATTAGGAAATGTGATGCTTTGTTTATGTGTATTTGAGCGGTGTGAAGATGCTCTGGAGGACCTTGGTTGTCTCTGGCTATTCATTCTCTCCAGCCCTGCTGTCCAATGAATATGAGCTGTGCTCATACACGTTATTGCGCAGAGGTTCTGCCGCTCATTAATCACATGACCTTCAAGGGCGAGCTTAATGACCTTGCAGGAGCATATCAGGTGGAGATGGCTGATGCTGGGGAATTAAATTGTTTCTGATCACGTGGTTCTGCATGGGGCCTGTCTTGCACTGTCTGTACCAAAAGGACTCCCTTATGACATATTGTACCGTAGGATGAGATCATTTTAGTTTAAGTAAGAGTTGAGGTGAAAGAACCAGGGAAAAGATCAGTATGGCAGAGCACCATTTGTATAAAACATCGAGCAGGACATCCTACATATTGTGGCATGCTGAAGATCCATTATCCTCCCCCATAGGAAAGAAATACAATCTCTTTATGATTTCAATTGTTCTCTTAGGCAGAAATAAAATAAGATGAGATGCTTCTTACACCTCCTCCTTCTCTAATACTCTTTTATGGGGAGAAGATGTTGATAGTTTGTATATATATGTGTCTTGAAGGTCTCAGTAGTGTCTCAAACTGCATGAGATGCTTTGTAATCTCAGTGTCAGCAATTATCTTTTGTATACATCTTTATTTATTATAATTTAGCAATTTTTGAAGAACCCTCTGAAAAATTGATTCTTGTGATTGTGATTCTAAAGCATAACTCACAACTATATCTTTTGGAGGAAAATACATCAGTAATTTCACATAGTCTCAATAGTGTCTCAAACTGTGATCGTATTTGCCAAAATACCAAAGTCTTTGAGTTTTCAGTTATTTAAAAGCATTCACTTTATTGCTTTGTACTCAGCATTTGTCTCATTTGTTTACTTCTTTATAACTCATGATTTAGAAGTTAGGAAGAAACCATCTGAAAGTTTGACACTTTAAATATACTATATATTTTGGAGGGAAACCATTCATGTGTGTCTTTAAGAGATCTCAATAGCATCTCAAACTGTTCTCACAGATAAGCAAAAGTAAAAGATTTTAATATGAGTGTTCAATTTATTGCTTTGTACCATTACTCTGTGTCAGCAATTATCTTTTGTTTACATCTTTATTTATCAGAATCTAGGAATTTTTGAAGAAACCTCTGAGTAAAAGTTGTTTCTTAACTCACAACTATATCTTCTGGGGGAAAATACATTGGTAATTTTACGTATGTGTCTTACAATAGTATCTCAAACTGTTCTCATATTTGCCATGATACCAAAGTCTGTGATATTTCAATATGAACTGATTCTTTAAATAACAAAAGATATGAGCTGATATCCACATAGACTTTATTGCTTTGTACTCAGCCATCTTCTCATTTTTATTATGCATAATATAGGAATTTGGAAGAAACATCTGAAAAGCTGACATTTAAATACAACATAACTCTAACTATATTTTTTGGACGGAAAGATCATACATGTGTCTTTAAGAGATCTCAATAGCATGTTCTCACAGATAAACAAAAGTAAGAGATTTTAATATGAGCATTCAATTTATTGCTTTTGTACTATTACTCCGCGTCAGCAATTATCTTTTGTTTACATCTTTATTTATCATAATCTAGGAATTTTTGAAGAAACCTCTGAGTAAAAGTTGATTCTTAAAGCATAACTCACAACTATATCTTTGGGGGGAAAATATCTTGGTAATTTCACATATGTGTCTACGATAGTATTTAAAACTGTTCTCATATTTGCCAAGATATCAAAGTCTGTGACACTTTATTATGAGCTAACTCTGTACAAACCGAATGATCTCTGATCTGATATCCACATTCACTTTTTAGTTTTGTACTCATACTGCATGCCAACAAATGTCTCATTTCCTTACATCTTTCTTTCTCATAAATTTAGGAATTTGAAAGAAACATCTGAAAAAAAAAGTAAGGGAAAATACCTTGGTAATTTCACATTTGTGTCTACAATAGTATCTCAAACTGTTCTCATATTTGCCAAGATACCAAAGTCTGTGAGATTTCAATATAAACTGATTCTTTAAATAACAAAAGAACTGAGCTGATATCCGCATAGACTTTATTGCTTTGTACTCAGCCATCTTCTCATTTGTTTACATCTTTATTACTCATAATATAGGAATTTGGAAGAAACATTTGAAAAGCTGACATTTAAATAAAACATAACTCGCAACTGTATCTTTTGGGGGAAAATAACTCATATATGTGTGTCAATAGTGAGATCTCAATAGTGTCTCAAACTGGGATCATATTTGCCAAAATACCAAAGACTTTGTGTTTTCAGTTCTTTAAAAACATTTACTTTATTGCTTTGTACTCAGCATTTGTCTTATTTGTTTACTTCTTCATAACCTATGATTTAGAAATTTGGAAGAAACCATCTGAAAATTTGACATTTAAATAAAACATAACTCTAACTGTATTTTTTGGGGGGGAAAGGCCATATATGTCTGTCTTTAAGAGATCTCAATAGTGTCTTAAACTCTTTGCCAAAATACCAATGTCTGTGAGATTTAAATTCTTTAAAAGCCAAGTGATCTCTGTGCTAATATCCACATTCACATTATTGCTTTGTAGTCTTACTGCATGTCAGCAACCGTCTCATTTGTTTACATCTTTATTTCTCATAATTTAGAAATTTTGAAAGAAACATCTGAGGAAAAAAAAAGTTGACACCCAAATAAAACGTTACTGACAACTCCATTAAATCCCCAGAGCTGTGAAAAACGTCCTTCTGCTAAACAACCATCACACCGCTTTATAAAAACTGGTTATTCCCTTTTTTTTCCAGAAGATATTTGAACATTCTCCTTGAGTGGCTCATGTAAGTTCTCTTTGAGTTCATCGCAATGAATCTTTTCTCTGATAAGTGTCTTTCTGCACTGAATTCAATGAAAGCTTTTGCGAAGTGCCTTTTTCTCTTTTTGTCATTCTGCTTTCTCATAACCTTATAATTATTAAAGGTGATTATAATCCAGATCCCACTGATGTGTAAACTTCATATAAAATTGTGTCTGCAGCACTTTCGCTTCCAGCAGCAATCTTAGCATTAAAACATGGTCTTTCTTCTCGGTGACATTAAAATGGAGGGATTTTGTTTATCCGTGCCTTTGTTTATTTAACATTTCGCACAGCGGGGGGGAGTTTTCAGATAGCTTGTTTTCAAGACAGTCCCTGCAGACAGCGAGCAAACACTCCACAGTTTCATCAAACAGAACAATGCTCAACTTTCCCCCCTCAGCGCCGTGCAGCCAAATACGCCAAAGCAGTGCACCACGGCTCAGGATGATTGAAAATGATTGTCAAAATTTTTTAGAGTCTGTAGCAATATGCATGTGAAATTTGTTTTACTCTCGCTCTCCTTTCCCCTCCTTTTCGGGATCAGACACATAGGTGTGTACCCCTTCAAGGAGACGCATGCATAGAGGAGCATGCAAATAAATATACTCATGCATGCATACATACATAGACTGTGCATTTATGTTTCAGCAACTTCTGTTATTTGAAGGTTCATTCAGTGAAATTGGCTTGCCATTGACAAGAAGTGGGGTAAGATGTGCCAACCCCTAAAAATATTCCATATTTAGGTCGCACTTTAGTTTAGGGACCAATTCTTACAATTAACTAAGTATTAATTAGGACTTTTGCTTCAATAAACTCTTATTGTGCTGCTTATGAATAGTTAGTAAGGTAGTTGTTAAGTTTAGGTAATGAGTAGGATTCATGCAGAGCCAGTATGCTAGTAATATGCATGCTATTATTATACAACATCTTTCTGTAATTTAAAAAAATACACTTTTAAGAAACATTTTCATTTATTTATTTATTATTGGTCTGAAATGTGTCTATTTTTTCCATAACAGATCATTTTAAACACATTTAAATAAATAACACTTTTTAAAGATTCATAGCATAATGTTCTGATTATTTGTTTGTTTGTTTGTCTGTTTATTAAAAAATAATGTTCAGAGGAATAAGGTAATGGCATAATGGGGTTTTGTCACATACAATTGTAGTTAAAAGCGGATATCAAATATTTAAATGCATTTTACATTTACCTAATTTCTTCTTTTTAAGATGACAATGTAAATAAAAAGTGGCATAGCTTACTTCTATCTCTCCTAGTAAATGAAGCAAATTGAGTGTCTCACTCAATTCTATCTTGTTTTCTAGTCCTCTTTCTTTGTGTCTTCATTAGGCATAGAACAGAATGTTTAGTTGCATAATGACAAGTGCATTATTAGGAACAGGACGTTGTTCCTCAGGGTCACCTGCTGCCAGGGTTCGATGTCAACATAAAGATGATGATGCTGAGGAGGATTGAGGGGGCATAGAGAGAGGATAGACTGCACAAAACACAACAGATTGCAGTTTTGGACCTTATTAAATTGCACTTACACTTGAAAACATTGCATCTGTATAAACGTCTATCTTTCTCCTCTATTTCCATCTTTTCTCTTCTTTCTCTCAAGTGCAGACTTGATTAATATTTTCATCTGTTTGGTAACCATGGCAATGAGGTCAGTGGATATGATGCTTAATTGAATTTTTCCCAAGCTTTTGTGTTCACCTCTTGTGTCCGAACACCACAGATCTTCTGCTTATTTTAGTCTTTCTCTCAGCACTTGTGATTCATTTTGTGTATGCTTATGCTTTCTCAGGACGCAGTTATGAATGCATGTCTGGTAGACAGCTGTCTGGTATATCAAGTATTCACAATGTATTTGCAATGACTTTGTTGGGGATATAAAATTTAAAACATGAAGAACATTACAGTGATTTATATCTGGAAAAATAAGTGTTGTTTCACTAGTTGTCTCACAACTCCTGAGAATATGGAAGCAAACTTTCTAACGTTTTTATTTATTTATTTATTTATTTATTTATTATGTAATTGCAAGTTTACATCTAGCAATTCTGACTTTTATTTTTAATATATATTTGATTTATTTTTATTTTTTATTTTAGATATTTTTCATTTCTTTCCAGAATTGTAAAATGTACACACACAAATATGAAACTCGCAATTCTGAGAAAAAAGTCTTAATTGTGACAAGGGGAAAAGTCGCAATTTGCTAAATTAAAAAATTCTAAATTACTATCTTACAAATGAGTATTTTTCTTTATGAGATATAAACTCAGAATTGCAATTCTGAGAAAAAAATCAGAATAACGAGATGTAAACTCAGAACTATAAGAAAGAAATTCAGAATTCATAAATTCAGAATTTATATCTTGCAAATCTGACAGTTTTCCCCTCAGAATTGCAATTCTGAGTAAAAAGTTAGAATTGCGAGATGTAAGCTTGGAATTACGAGAGAAATTCAGAATTAAGAAGTTCAGAGTTTATATCTCGCAATTCTGACAATTTTTCCCTCAGAATTGCAATTATATTTGGGGAAAAAACGACAGAATTGTGAGATATAGACTCAGAATTATGAGATAGCAATTCAGAATTCATAACTTCTGAATTGATATCTCGCAATTCTGACTATTTTCCCCTTAAAATTGCAATTCTGAGTAAAAATTTAGAATTGCGGGATGTAAGCTTGGAATTACGAGAAAGAAATTCAGAATTCAGAAGTTCAGAGTTTATATCTCGCAATTCTGACAGTTTTCCCCTCAGAATTGCAATTTTGAGTAAAAGGTTAGAATTGCGAGATTGGAACTTGGAATTATGAGAAATAAATTCAGAAATTCAGAGTTTATATCTCGCAGTTCTGACAATTTCCCCCTCAGAATTGCAATTATATCTTGGGGGGAAGAAGACAGAATTGTGAGATATAAGTTCAAAATTATGAGAAAGAAATTTTGAATTCATAAATTCAGAATATATATTTTGCAATTCTGACAATTTTCCCCTCAAAATTGCAATTCTGAGAAAAATGTCAAAATTGCGAGATGTAAACTCAGAATTATAAAAAAAAATTCAGAATTCATAAATTCAGAGTTTATATCTCGCTATTCTGACAATTTTACCCTCAGAACTGAAATTATATCTTGATATCTTGTGAGATATAGTGTCAGAATTGTGAAGAAAGAAATTCCAAATTGTGAGATTTTTCTTTATATGTTCTTTTTTCTTTTGTTCTTTTATTCTATATTCTTCAGAAACATAGTAGTTTTGTAGATTAACACATTAGGGAAATCCACAGAGAAAAGAAAACTCTGCTTATCATGTAGTTAAATAATGCTATATTGATTAGAAGTTCTTAAAACAATAGAAAGATAGAATTGTGTTTTTTAGCACTTAAATATGCTTGGCTACAGTATCTGTTCAGTTAATGGTTCATCTGATTGAGGGAAAAATCATAATAGCAAAATGTATAAATATGGAGATTATATAGAAAATCGTTAAGGGGGCTGAAAACAGTGAAATGTATATATTTGGCTATATCGCACATCTCTCATCTGGATGAGTGTATTTCCATCATTTCCCCCCTTTTTCACTTTGTTCTATTCTTTACTGCTGATGATGGTTATTCATCAGTGCAATTATATGTTTTATGTCTCTGTCTGTCCGTGTTCCTCTCGCTGCTTTTGTTTCTTGCTTTCACAGTGTCCTGCTGGGAGTGGAATTAAAGGATTCGACTCTTTAATGCAGTAATAGATGCTCACTGCCACTTCTGCATCTCTCTTGCTCTCTCTCTCTCTCCTTGCCTGCTTACCCTGTTTTTCACCGCCGGGCCACATTTACATACTCAAATCATTCTCAGGAACGATTGTTAAATTGATTTCAAACGACTCTGATGATTCAAGTGGTGAAACAAAAAGCCATGCAGTCAGCCAGGCATTGATACACAAAGTGATCCAGGGACACTGAAGCCTCTTCCTGAGCAGGTGCTCTCATTAATACCCACAAAATTGGGGTCCTTCAAGATCCAGGCATAAGTGGGACGTCTAGTCGCCGCACACACACACATGATGATCCGCACTTTGTTTAGGGTGTCTCATGGGTTAATCTATGACAACACTGGTGCATATCTTAGGGTGAAGTTAAAGTTCATATTTTAGGTTTTTTTTATTCTTCTTGTTTTATATACACATAAAAAAAATGTGGTGAAACAGTCTTCACCAAGAGATTGCTAGTAAATTTTCATGCATAATTACAAAGAAATGTCAAGCAACACACTAAATTAAACATGAATGTTTTAAGTGGAAAATCTAAAATATTATTTTCTTGTAAAATGTACTCCAATAATCTTTATTTTATTTACAGCTTTATTTTTTTATATAATTTTTATAATTATTTATTTACAGCGAATACCTCATGTAGTAGTAGGCTACCTAATATTAATTCACAAAAAAGCATACAGCTATTCATTCTAATAAAATAAAATAAAATTAAATTAAATGAAATAATAAAAAATAATAATGAAAAAAAAAATAAAATAAAAATTTAAACGTGTGATTTATACATGGTCACAAAAAGGATTAGATAAACTGTAAATAAAAAAAAATTACAAAGTATAATTTATGCCTTTTTGTCTAAAAAGCAGCTTATCATAAATATAATGGCATTAATAATAATAATAATAATAATAATTATTATTATTATTATTAATATTATTATTATTATTGTTATTATTAAAATTGAATGCATGTGCTTTTGTAGTAGGCTAATGTCTATGCATTTTGCATATAAAAAATATTATTGTGTCAAAGCATAAATAAAACGTATATTAGATCTTCAAATCAGACACATAAGCATTATTAATATATACTCAGTCTGTACTGGTATCATAAAACTGATCTCCTGTATACAAATTCTGTATGTTCAATAGTTTTCTATGATCAAGATAATATTGGATAATATTTGGATGTATCTGCCAAGGTGAGATATAATTATATTGTATTAATATAAAATGATATGTTCACTGCATTCTCATTTTGTCATTCGAAGTGAGATTTTTGTATTAGCAAGGTCTAGTATTATTAGCGTTTTATTACACTGCATATTATGTCCACTTCTTGACAGGCTGCTGTTTTACACTCAACCACTGCATGCCATGTCAAGTCAAATTTTCATAGTAAGATACTTATTAGCTGTAACTTACCTACAGTACACCAGCTTGAAAACATCATGGTGTAAAAGAGAAAAGGAATAGGAAAAAAATGGAAAAAATAAATAAATAATCGAACACACTCCACATCAGATTTGACATATGCACTATAAAATAACCATTAGCAGTTAGCTACAATCTGAAGTGACAGTCTATCAATAATGTCCGTCTGAAAATGGGACAGGTTTGTTGCTGCCTCTAAATCATTGGAGAGTCCATAGAGCTGAGACACGGGCAGGTATAGAAAATGCATTAAGGCGAGATGTTGATGGGAGTGGTGTGAGCGTGGGGACACTTAAAGCTCCAGGGGATGTGACTTTAGCATGCCCTGTGCTGACACACACACACACACACACACACACACACTGGAGTAATAGCTCAGCATTTCAGCTCATCACCCTTTACCTTTAAACCTTGTGCTGTACTGAAAATCCTTATTTAGTGTTCCTGTTCAAAAAATGACCAGCGTTTTAAAAACTGCATTCAAATCTTTCTTGCAATGCAATATTATCACCGAATCTTTGATTCAATCTTTTTGTCACCTTGTTTTCTTTCAATTAGCAAAGATTTTGTATTGAAACTAATTGGTTTTAGGCCTTATTCATTTCAGCTTATGCATCTCTGTTTTTGAGTGAAACAAAAATTGGTTGTGGATAATACTAGCAATGTTCACTCAAAACCTTTTGTTTGTTTTTTTTTTAATTGTGAGATGTGAACTCAGAATTGCGAGATATACACACAATATTACAAAAAATAATTTTGAGAGTTGTGTTAACTGTTGTGAAATAAAAGTCACAATTGCCTTTTATTTTTTATTTTGTGGTGAAAAAAAATTAATTGCAAGATTAACTCAGAAAAAGTCAGAATGTGAGATGTCAGAGTAAAGAAAAGGGGCTAAATTGTGAGATTTTAACTTAGAATTTAATTTAATATCTCATAATTTAGCCTTTTTTCTTTACAAGATATAAAAAGTGATAATTTATGCTGTGTAAAAAGCAACTGTGAGGTAAAAAGTAGCAAAAAGTAGCAATTGAAATAGATCCACATAGAAAAGGAAACTCTGCTTATCGCACACTTTTAGAAATGTATATGTAGTTAAATATTGTTGTAATGATAAAAATTACTTAAAAACAACAGAAAAATAGAATTTAATTGTATTTTTATTTAGGCTAGTGTTTGAATCTGCTTGGCTGCAGTGTCTGTTTTTTTGTAGGCCAGTCATTTTTGACTAGAAACACCACAAGTGTAATAAGATGGATTTATTTATTTATTTATTTTTTAATACCCTCTGTGAGCGCTGTAAGCTATAGTCCAGTGCTATATCTTTAACTAGCATTTTCAAGAAAAAGACAATTGAAAACAAACGGAACACAACGTGAAGGTTAAACCTAGTACATATGATCCTGCTAAAGCTAATGATGTTGTTGGGAGTCTTTGAATGTCGTAGCTCTGTGAGGTTTAATTTAATATTGATATCTTTCAGCCAAATGACTTCTGTGACTGCCAAGCGTTGGTCCGCTGGAAGTTAATCAAAAATGAATATGCATTTTGTCACTAAATTTCAATAGCCCAAAAATTTAATTTCCTCTCCATCTACAAAAAAAAAAGCATGAATCTATTCGCCTGCCAGCTAAAAGCCCTTAATTGCTCTTAATCTTTTATCTATATTGATGTCACTTATGATATTCTTTAATAAAACTGAATCATTATAGCTCTATTAAAGTTCTCATAAAAAACTACCTTTTTTTTTTTTTTTTTTTTTTTTTGACAGTAGCACACACAAATCTCTTCTGCCTTGACCTCTGGTTAAGTCTGCGTTTATTTAGTACACTAACTCAGACCTTTTACCCACCCAACGACAACTCTCAGTACACACAAACACCCACTTAACTCGGTTGCCTCCTCCCCTTGGTGATATTAGCATAAAATTAGCCTAGGCCGTGCATATGAATGGTCTCCATTCATGAATGAAGTGAATGTGGGCTCGCGGAGCTGAGTCAGGGTGGACCCGAGCGCCACGTGCCTTTTCTCTCCTGCTGGTATTAAAGTGGCAGCGTCTGATTGTCTGCTTGCCAGCAGAGCCCAGCCATCTGCCTGCGTGCCGCTCTACTTGGCATAACAGGCTGGCGTTATGGCAACAAGTGTCTTTTTCCGCATTGCCACACTCAAACTTGGCAGCCAGCCTGCCCGTTTGCCCGCCCCCGTATGCAGATAAAGAGCTTATTATGCCCGGGCAGTGGGTGGGGGAGCAGGAGGCGGGGCTGCTGATTTACATATCACCGCCGAGTTGACACCCTCCAGATGCAAAACAGCCAAGTAGCAATTAAGGCTGCTTAGTGCTTTTGTTTAGCGCCGTGGAGTGGGCAAGCCGGGCGGGCATCCCTCAGACGCCTCTAGAGGGGCCGTGTATGAGAATTTCAGCTCGGCACGTGGCTCCAACCACCCCTCCCTTTTCGTAGCTCGGCACGCGTTCGGCTTGAACATACGCACCCCTGTCGCTAGGTGGTCTGCTGACTTAGGCCTGGCACTATGAGCCGTTTTCAGACTGTAGTCACTGATTGCGTGGATCACAAACGACTGATACTGACCGATCACAGATCACAAGCACTACAGCAGCCTGCATTTTCAGGCTTAAGCCTGAAAAACACTATACAGTTTTTACCCTGAC
This sequence comes from Labeo rohita, assembly GCF_022985175.1. Lineage (NCBI taxonomy): Eukaryota > Metazoa > Chordata > Actinopteri > Cypriniformes > Cyprinidae > Labeo > Labeo rohita. The sequence continues at coordinate 6,027,221 of NC_066875.1, forward strand.
TTTCTGCTGATTTTCAGTCTGCAGAAGTCAACGCTAGTTGCTGACAGTCAGAGTCAAAATCAATTTGAGTTGACAGATTAAATAGAAAATCGCATAGTGTATGATGGTCAGAGACTTCAATATTATTATTATTATTATTATTATTATTATTTTTTTTTTTATTTATTTTTTTTTTTTTAGCTTGAGACTTTGATTCCATCCGGTCAGTGGAGATCAAACATGTTTGATATTTTCAGCCAATTTTAAAACACATATTGTTTTCATGTGTTATGCTTCTCCTAGCAACAAGGCGCATGTTTCTGCATGAGTTTGTTGTGTTCGGAACAATTTTAAAATCTGTAGTGTATGATCCTATCGTGTAGTGTACAATGGCCGTTTTTCTTCTGTTACTGTTTACCAAGTCGGTAAGTGTACAAGCTAAAAATGCTGGGTTAAAAACAACCCAACTTGGGTTATTTGGCAACCCAGCACTGGGTAAATATTGGACAGAACACTGCTGGGTTATTTTGACCCAGCTGGTTGGGTTAAATGTTTTTACCAAACATGCTGGGTTATTTTATTTAAGTCAACTATTGTTTAAAAATGATTCTATTGCTGGTTTAAAATGGACTGGAACTTATAAAAAAAAAAACAGAATTACTAGAGGCAACAGCTATTATCAAAAGATCAACATTTATTATTAAGCAAGAACACACGGAAGACAGAATTTATTTGGGTGAATATAGCATAGTTTACAACAAGGCCTAAGTGCCCAACCCTATTCCTGAAAATCTGCCTACCTGCAGACTTTAGTTCCAGCCCAACACAGCTGTCTGTACTTATCAAGTGCTACCTAAGAGATTAATTAGCTGGTTCAGGTGTGTTTGATCAGGGTTGGAGCTAAACTTTGTAGGGTGGTAGATCTCCAGGAACCCCTGGTTTACAATATTACAAGCATTTTTGACATAAAAATGATAACATCTAAAAGTAGCATTGTAATTTTAGTGTATTCAACCATTCTTTGTAATCGCTTTTTGCTGAAATAGCGTTAATTCTCATGCCAGTGTGTTGCCAAAATCTGAGCTGGAATCTGAAGGGCTGCTGTTTGCCGGGGTTACTGCGAATTTAAGATCATGGCTTCATGTTTCACTCGTAGCTGAAAGATGCCGTGACTGACTCCAAAACCTGCCTACAAAAAAACTGTACTAACATTAGAGAACATATTTTAATATCAAACTAAATTAAACTCGGTACAATAATGAATAAAATCCATTTATTTTATGCAAGGCAAAAGGCGTTTCCATCCTGCGAAACAACTGCTGCTGATGCAGCTGACTGACATCTAGTCCTTATGTTGCGTTGCGTAAAATAATACAATTTACAGCACAAGTAAAGAATGAAAGAATACCTTTATTTTGCTGAAGAAGTGCACCAAGTTGGTGGAGCTGAGAACCGGTCTCTCCTGTAGAGGACTTAAAAAGCCAGCGCTCTGACTGACTGTAACTCAGCAGTTGGGTTGTTCCATCAGAGACAGGCTTAACCCAGCAGTTGGGTAGAAAAAAATAACCCTGTGTTAAAAATGACCCAGCAACTTAGTTACAGAAAAACTATCCAGCAACTGGGTGAAAAATTATTAAAAATACCCCAATAAAATGACCCAACAAGTTGAACCTAGCATTTGGGTTTAAAAAAAAAAAATAGCCCAGCACCTGGGTAAAAATATTAAAAATAACCCAATAAAATGACCTGACTGGCTAAACCCAGCATTTGGTTAAAAAAATAACCCATGTGTCATGTATTTCAGTTTTATGCTGCGGTGGCTGATATAGCAGTTGTTGCAGTAGTTGCAGCATCACGCAAAACCAAGTTTTCAGTTTATAATGAAATTGTAGAAATGTGCTATTCGCTGTCAGTTCATTTATTCCCTGAGCAAAAGTGATCACAAATGAGAAGATATTGAGATGAAATGTGTAGTATCCATCTGATCATGTGATCTCAAAATGACTGCCTTCATAAGGTGACCTGCCTCAAATATAAAATCTAATAATTTTGTCATTTTTACATGACAGTTTTTTTTTTATTATTATTATTGTGTAATAATAAATAGTATTATTATTATTATTATTATTATTAGATTTGATATCCATGCTATAAACCGATTTATTTAATTGATGCTGAATTGGAAAATAAGGTGCACATAAATGTTTGGTGCATTATTTTTTACTTTTTTTTTTTTTTTTTTTTAGTTTTAGTTAACCCTGGATCCATGCAATGAAATTTCCCTGAGCTTCAGGAGATGCATGTGCATTTAAATAGAGCAAAAAGGTGCTTGCCTGAGTATGCATGTGCACACAATATGCATTGATGAACTGTGGGTGTGTTTCTTCATCTGTTGAGAAGACCTTCCATAGCCTTGGTATAGAAAAACACTTACTGCTAATGCAAATAACAGGGCAGTATAAATCAGTGGCCAGGAGCGGGCAAGCGAATATTGTGTAATAGTTATTGCGAAATGAAGTGGCATTGGGATCAATACCTCACTATATCTCACTCGGCCGTGGTGGGCCACAGGAGGCAGGGGTCCTCTCTACTGCCTCCATGGGGCACCATAAATCTGTCTCTGTGTCTGGATGTATATGTGAGCCTATGCCCTCTTATTAAAAAGAGCTAGTAATTAGCACATTGGCCCAAAGCTGCTTTAATGTACCGACAGGAAAATAAAACCTCATGTAAAGATGTTGCGCTAAAATATGTCATGGTGTGCACTGTAAAAAAAGATTTTTTTCAAAGCTGTAAATAAAACAAAGATTATTGGACTGTTTTACAAGAAGTCTTTCTACTTTAAAATTTCACATTTAATTCAATGTGTTAATTATAATTTTGCAAAAAATTTTCAAAGTGTGTTTTCAGTGTGCTTTTTTTTTAAATGCAAGGACAGAGGACAGAAGGATTTTAAGACTGGTGGTTTTTCTGTATGTTTTCCCACAATTCCTTGTCAAACTGTGTCAAATCAGTCAATATATTCTTAAGGTCTTAAGGCTACTGGGTTGAATGTATTCTCAGTGCTCATCTCTTGCTTTAAAATGAAAAACTGTACTCAACGTGTTTTACAATTTGATTTTTGTTGCTCTTGTATTTATTCTTTTAATATAAAGAGCACAGTAAAAGGCTGTGAAGAGGTGCGGCACAAAATATCGGCGTGTTCGTCCCAGTGCGTGTTTGTATACGTGTTAAAAGCACAAGGGTCTCATGCTATTGTTGTCACGACGTACACCTTTATTCTTCGGTACAATATGCCTCCTATTGTCGTGGATGTAGATTTGGTCTTTTCCCTGGCTTGTCCATTACAAGGTTTATTCACAAGCTGATTTTATATAGTGTTAAGTACGGCCTTGGGGCCAGAAATGATTGGGACCAGTCAGAAAGTATTCGAGTAAGAATGTTGATCAGTCAGCTTGGAGATTAGAGACCTTGGTGTTTTCTTTGAGACGGCTGATTGAAGTGGATGAGGAAAATTGAATTTCAGATTTGATTGAAGGCTGTTTGATTATGATTATTTCTTTGTGTGTCCTTTTTAGGTCTGCGAGGAAACGAGGAAAGGGATTTTGCAGCTGCTCTTCATCGACTGTTGGTGAGTCTGAGCGCACAAAATCATTAAAAGAAGTTTGTCGTCATACTGTGTGTAATTTTCGAACGTGGCATCTGTAACCTACCTCGTGGGCAAATTTTCCGTCTCATTTTTCCACAGCGTCCGTAGTGCATTTCGCTGGGAGAGTGAATTATCACTGTGGCAGAGACGTTTGTGCAGGTTTAGATGTGACAGTATATCTAAAGGAGCTCACTACAGTATTGATCTCTCACACTGGAGTCGTTTGCCATGTGCTATTTCTGGCCTCTGTCACTCACTGAGAATTATGGGTAAAAAATGGCATGCCACTACGTGACAAAATGTCACGTCTTTGCAAGGGAAAGTAAGAACAGAGAACATTCATGCATTGATAAAATACAACCCTGTGCTTTTGGTATAAAATTTAAACGCAAGTATTTGTGTTAACATGTTATCGTGTATTCCTATTCTATTAGAAAGGATCAATTTGCATGTGAGCTTACCTATAATAATTAGCAACTTTTTGGGGAGTTTAGTTCATTTCCCTCAAGGTGAGAAGGCAGAAATGCTCTCCACTGTTTTATTGATGCTTGAAAACATCTCTCTGGTTTCATACTTGCCTTTAAGACATATGATCCTAAAAGGAGTGCTGCTTTGTAATACTTTATATTGAAGTCCCACTGTTTTAAATGCAAGCGAGTAATTACCATATAAATATCAGCCTCTCTTTTATGAGAAATTTAAAGACACTTTCAGTGTAAAAAACAGATGTTGAGGCAATCTCGCATAATTGGATATCAACATTATGTGGTTTTGCTAATCAACACCAATGAAGTGGCATTCTATTATTATTTTTTTAATTTATTAATCCACTCAAGTGCAGTTTTATGGCTCTGAAGTGGTAGACTTGTAAACCAACAGGCCCGCGCTCTCAAAGGGGAGCCAGATGGAGAGTGAAAGTGTTTTGGCAACATGTTTTCAAGCAAACCACACACACACACAGGCTAACAGTCTCTTCATTTTTAAACCAATGTTGGTCCGTGGGTCTTTGCTGGCCATGTGTCTGCTCTTCAAGTCCTTCTTCTAATCTATCTGTATCTCACCCCAGCCTAGCCTTGAACTTGGAGACACTGGACGGAGGTCAAAGGCCAAAGGTCATCCTGTGTGTCTGAGGTTGATCTTGTCGTTTGGATTATGAAGCGGTGGGTTGTTTGCACTTCCACTCTGGAGTGGAGGAAGGGGCAGTTGCTCAGCACAGCTCAGAGCTACAGCCTCTGGCGATCGAGTTCGACTCATGTGTAAGCTGTGTGTTGTAGGGTTAGAGTTCCTGACCTCTGACCTGCATCAGTGAAGGACGCATGATACAGCATGAGCAGTCCTAATGCTCTCCTCAATGAGTGGACAATAGACACTGCTATTGATCCACTGGTGCTGTCTGTCTCACTGTTCAAGAGAACTCGGTCAGCTTGCTTTCAACAACTAGACATCTTCTGGAGTTGTGCCTTTCAATATGCAAGAGATGAATCAAATTAGAAAGGGGTGGGGTGGTAGAGCGAGTTCCATCTGTGCTGCTTTCATTTGGGTGCTTTTGGTCATTGCATTGCATCTTGAAATTAGTGTCATGAATGTAGCATTTTTAGATGCGGTTGTCAAAATAATAACTCAATAACAACAACAACAACAACAACAAAAATTGAATTGAATTGAATTGATAATGCCTTATAAATTCCTAAATTCCTAAAATTGAATTTTGATTAAAAAAAAAATGTGAAATTTTAATAAACTGAGTTAGCGAATAGGATACAGAATTCGAATTGGAATCTAGATATAAGGACGTGGAATAACAATTTAAAGAACTTCAGATGACTGGCATTTTAAATCGTCCAACGTTGAACTTGTTTGTAAGTTTTGAACAGAAAGTGTAAAAAGCCTTCGTTTCCATTTTTGGAAATGAACAAGTAACAAATTTGCAGTGAAAAAACGGAAATAAAATAAAATGAAATAAAATTAAATTAAATTAAATTAAATTAAATTAAATAATTGGGTGCCTTTGGTCATTGCATTGTGTCTTGAATTTAGTGTCATGAATGTAGCATTTTTAGATGTGGTTGTCAAAATAATAGCTCAATAACAACAACAACAACAAAAAGAATTAAACTGATAATGCCTAAAATAAACTGAGGTAACAAACAGGACACAGAATTTTAATTGGAATCCAGATATAAGGATGTGGAATAACAATGAAATTAAAGAAATTGAGATGACTGTTATTTTTAATTGTCAAACTTTAACTTGTTTGTAATTTTTGAGCAAAAGTGTAAAAAACCTTAAAATAGATTTTTGGAAATGAACAAGAATGTCACAAATTTCCAGTGAAAAACTGTGAAAAAAGTAAAAAAAAAAAAATAAAAAAAAATTAATAAATAAAATTGGCACTTTATTTAAGTTAATGTAATATATGGCTTTTTATCTTAAATTTAAGTTTTGAAAAACTTTGGTATCATATAGTACTGGCAACCATAGCTGCCTTTTTTAACACAAAAAAGAGAAATAAAATAAAATAAAATAAAAATTATATATATATATATATATATATATATATATATATATATAAAATATAGAATGCATTACTTGTGCTAAATGTCGTTGAACGTTGTGGTGTAGCCAATTCAGTTCAAAGTCACATTCATGTATTGAATTCTGAACTTTACACAACCCTGATGTACATGATCCATGAAAGTTTTCCATAACTTCTGAAGTATTGTGCTTCAATCTTAATCCTCACACACGAAGGCTCCATTTGTGAGACTAGGACTCCACGTGAGGGATCTTTACGCCAGCTTACACCATTCTTTGCTTCAGTTACAATTACAATAAAACTATGTGTAAAACACTGCAATAATAAAACATTATAGCTTGTATAACTGACTCAGGAAGCCCCCGTTCCCCTTATGATAGCACCATGCGATAAACAGCACCATGAGGAGTTGAACTGTAAAGGCCACTCATGCTTGTGGCTGGGCCAGGTGTTGGACCACCACCTTCTTCCACCCAAAACCAGCCAAACCACGTCCTAATAGTCTCTCTCTCCTCCCTACTGGTTTTGCAATAGGAACATCTGGATGTGGAAGTGCAGAAAGCGGACTAGAAATACATGGGCACAGCAGGCCCCGCTCTCTCATTTTTTTCCCTCCTCCCTTTCCCTCGCTCCCTCGCTTGTGTCGAAAATCTGCTGGAGTGGTCAGAGGTAGAACAACATGTGGAGCGGCCGTTTTCTCTTTCGTTTCCCCTTTTTTTTTTTTTGTTTTGTTTTTTCCCCTCCTTCTCGTTCCAGGGGAGATCCAGGCCAGTGATAATCCCTCTCTCTCCTCATTAAAGGGAGCTGAATAAACACAGGCCTCTTCCAGTTGTTCCTGCAAATTTCCTCACCAGCCGTCAGGAGACCTTAGAGCGGGCCGGCCCTTCAAAGGCCTGGAGGGCTGGAGGTGGCTCGGGGAGTGCTGGGTCAGGAACATTAGCCGCCACTGAGGGAGCCCGGCCCGGCCCGGCACTCACTTAGCCTGCGGTCAGAAAGAGAAAGAGAGGGAGAGAGAGCAAGAAAGACAAAGCGCAGGAAGATAAAGCTCAGACATTTTGTGAAAGTTTTGTTGCGTTTGGCCCTTCTTTCTGTATTTGGATCTGGTTGTCGCTGGTTTTAGGAAGAAATACTTCAGAGTTTTAATAACACACTCACTTAGCACAACACACCACACACTAATAAGGTTTTTGCGGTGGGCAGGGATTCTAAATGAGTAGTAATACTCCAGACACAGGCCAATCTTCTCCTCGGTTAAGTTAGAGCCTGTTGTCGGCCTTGTTTTAATTTACAAGCTGTGTAGTGACATTCATTTTCTCCTCTCTTCACTTCCTGCCCATCAGCTAAGAGGGGCAGCGGTTCACTAGCGTCGTTTGTGGAAAAGGCAATTAAACAGTCCGAATAACTGCGGCAACTTCAGCAGAGAGCGAAAAGGAGCCAAACCTCTCGTTTAATTGCTTACTCAATAACTCTGTAGGATGAATAAATTGATCAAATTGTGTCCCAAGAGGTACTGAGAAAAAAGCACCCCTAAAAATGCTAAAAACGTAGCTATTATCGCAGTCCACTGTTTGTATGTCAGGATTTTTTTAATGTTATGTTACAACAGACTGATTTAGATTTTCATTTTCAAATTATAATCAGTGTGACTAAAAGAAAATAGAGACTTGACTTGGTCAGTTGTGCTCTGACACATTCAACATATTTTCATATGTGACCCTGGACCACAAAACCAGTCATAGTCATTAAGTAAAATTTATTGTATGGGTCAAAATGATTGATTTTTTTCTTTTAAGAATATTAAGTAAAGACCATGTTCCATGAACATATTTTGTGAATTTCCTACCGTAAATATATCAAAAATTAATTTTTAATTAGCAATATGCAGAACTTAATTTTAACAACTTTAGAGGCGATTTTATCAATATTTGGATTTTTTTTTTTTTGCACCCTCAGATTCCAGATTTTCAAGTAGTTGTATCTCGGCCAAATATTGTACTATACTGACAAATTATACATCAATGGAAAGCTTCTTTTTTCAGTTTCAGATGATGTATAAATTTCCCAATTTTAAAAAAATTGACCCTTGTGACTGGTTAATGTGGTTCACATTTTGGAAACACTTGCCTATGCCTATTTTTGCAAAACCCCAAAAATGTACCTGGTCATACAATTCAGTTTCTATCTGAAATGAACAATAGTGGCAGTAAAACAGCAAAGTATTTTTTTTTTATCACAAAAATTATATTAATGGGGCAGATTATCAATTAAGGAGCGTGCCTGAAGTGTGAATCTGTATCTGTAAAGGTGCGGAAAAAATTAAAAACATGTACTACGGAGCCACTAAAGGGACACGTTTGGCCGCTTGCTAGTGGTAGCCTGTTACATTACAGTACATTAAATTTCACTTACCACATAAACGGAGTAAGTAGAGATGACTGATTGGATGAGGGCAAATGATTTGCAGATCTTGAGCACCACTGGCAAACATCTAATCTTGTAAAATGTGTGGTAACTACTGCCACTCCGTAGTGTACACAGAGTTTGTTTGATAGCTAATCTTGAAAGTGAGAGTAAAACACAAGCATGCATTCTCCCTGATACCCGCTATTGTATATACAGTATAATTACTCTATGTAATTGTGAGAGAAAGTATTGAAATATATTTTTCCTCCTATCTTGTATTTATTCTAAAGTTATCTTACAACCAATTCAGATGTATTTTACAAGGTGTCCAATTCGTACGAATTTGTATGACCTCACTCGTACAATTTTTGTACGTTTTCTGTGAGGGGTAGGTTTAGGGGTGGTCATTCATATGAATTGCCATGAATTTGCCACCTTGTTAAATTTGTATGATTTTTCACAAAACATACAAATTTGTACAAGCCAGGTCGAATGAATTTGAAATTGCTGTGAGATCGGGTTGATATATCCCCTTTAGGGGTTCCGTAGTACACTTCATTTCCATTCCGAATGGTATTTGGATTCGGGCACATACATTTTGTATTTGATTTACATAATCAGTTCCATGTGTACGACTTTTCTAATGTAGTAAATTTGCTTGTAAACTGACCTGGTACGTCATTGCGATTTAGAGCGCACAAGTACCTTGAAACAAGTTTTACGCCAGTTGTTGATGAAACAACTTAGAGACTTGTAAAATCAAGCTAAGATGGCATGTTTGCTTCAGAAAATCTGTATTATCCTAAATTTCCTTTTGTTAACAGCATTGGTTACGTTTAGGGCTTAGTATAATTGGTATGTTATTTTCAAATGCGATAGAGCATTAACCTTTTAGCACCACTCACTGAACTTAATTTCTGAACTTCTGCAATGCGTACAACAACCAACATAAAATGTTGCCACATCTATCTGTTTCTGACAAAATGTAACATGCTTTTGGTGCAAAAAAACACTTTGCAAGTGCTGCAAAATATGCAAGAAGCAACATAACATTTTCCAGAGATGTTGCCACAGGCACGTTTTTTTTTAATGAGTCTGGGTTGGATACATTGAGCTATGGCGCTTATGTGGGCATATTATGCTTCAGTACCGCTTGCAACATTTCCCTATGCCTTTCATCCTTGATTTCCCATCATTTCTCTTCTGTTCTATTATTAACTGGTCAAAAATGAAAAAAAAAAAAAACCCACCCTATACACCATTTGTTGTCTGCAGCGACTGTGTAAATCAAATGTGGACTGGTTTTTGAATTATAGTTTGGATGCATATGTGTGTGTGCTTTACGGTGATTATGTGTGTATGTGTGTGTGTGTGTACATGAGAAAGCCTTGTGGCCATCAGACTCCCATCAGGCCATTATTATTGGTTGAGCAGAGAGTCAGTGGCAGAGGGACCTGCCTAGAATACTAATGAGCACAGCAGGTCAGCACACACATACGCACATTTAGCATGCACATGTAGTGTTTGATAGCTCACAGTTACTTGATCTTCTGTATCAGAAAGGAAACAAGATGGACACAAGATGGCTGCCACATGGACGCGTGCTCTCTGGACGTAGACTTGTGCACTTCACTTCATCAGGGGCGCAGACACATCATAGCTTACACATGCTGAACTAACGTCACACACCGCAGTGTACACACACCGACGGCCGCTGCACAAAGGCAAATATGGCCTTCTGTGTCCCCTTTTGGTCTGTTGTGTGTGTATGCACACACACACACACACGTGAGGAGACATATAAGAATGGTCATTACAGCGTACAAGGCAAACATGGAGTTCTGCTGCTTTTTTCTGGGTCCATATTTACTCTTCACATGTTGGGAAAGATGCTTGTTATTATGAAGCATGTAGTTTTTTTCTAAGCCTGGTATTGTGTATTATGAATGTTGGGTATATGACAAATTGCTTGTCATGTTACTCATTTGTGAGATGCTTTGGATAAATGATTAAATGTAAATGCAGCTTGTAGACTGACATGCTACAGATTCAAAGTAGTCATTCTACTGTATTTCAACTGTACTGTCTTTCAGCTGTCAGGCTACAAAATGTACACCATGGAAGTACTTTAAAATTGCAAGTCTCAATAACACTCACTCAAACATTTGCCGCCTCAAGATGCCATGTCACATTGCAGTGGCTCTCATATGTCTGGTGGCTGATTATGACATAAACATATAGGTTTATATATATTTTTTGAAAAATATTTGAGAGCTGTGAGGAGATTTTCAGTCAATAACTGCTTACAGCTCTTGTATACGCTATAGCTGTAGAAGACATGAAATATAGTGCATAACTTGAATTTTGTGGTGCTTTTTAAATATATTGCGACCATGATATGTTTCAGTAGTGCGTGGATAAACGCCGCCCTGTACTACACGACACTGCTTCCTCAAGTTTTTTTTTTTAAAGACAGCATTTTTCTGAATAAAAAACTGTACGTCCCTATAAGAAGAGCTAATTAATGAACACAGATGTATTGATTAGTACAGCGACAGGGATGAGACATAATGAGGGGCTGGACAGAAGCTGAAAATGTCAAAGCCAAAAGGTTTCCAGGGATGGAGAGCGTGAAGAAAGAAAGAGAGCGGGCTGGTGGAAAGGTTGGTGGGGTTGAGTTCAAGGCCATGGAGAGGTACGCTGACCCCGAGGAGTGGGGGACGCTGGAGAAGAATCGTGAATGGCGTGATGGGCTCAACGTGTCCGACATTCAGCCGACTCTATAGGACCCAAGGGAGAGCAGGGTCAGGAGTGCCCCCTCCATCCCCCCCGCACATTACTGCACCATTTCAAGCCGCCCAGCACCTATTTCCTTCAATAAAAACTAATAACCTTCTCTGTCAGGAATCACAGCAACCCTTAAGTGTTGGACTGAAGGGGCCCACGCAGGATGGGCTGTAATTGCAGAACAGGAGTTCAACCCCAACCCCCAAACCCGTGCGCACACACTCAGATCCCTGTTTTACAGTGTTGGACTGGTGTATGTGCACTTTTTTCACTCAGCCTATCGCTCCTCGTGCTTTGCCGCTGATTGCATGCACTGCTCGGACTCTACTCAGCAATCAGCCAAAGGCCGTGGAGCAGCAGCTCAAGGACATTTTTAATTGGAAGGATGCTGCGAAAAGGGGAACGGCACATTCACAAAATTCACAGGGAAAGCAGGCCAGCTGCTGTAATGCATTATGGTGTGGGATTCAGATCTGAACATATATTTTGCGTAAATCAGGATGTGCTGAGGGCTTGTGTATTTGCGATCATTGAGTGAATACTGGGTCACAGACCTCCTTTAAAAAAAAAAAAAAGGTGCCCGTATTTTGATACTCTTTTTTTTTTTTTTAATATATATTATTTTTTTATGCTGTTTTGGATTTGAAATATTATAAATCATATTTTCCGGCAGTATAGAGTCGTTCACAAGTGGCATGTTCCATAAAGATCTGCTTCATTGTTGACATTTTCTATAATGAATTATTTGTAAATATCTACTTCATCCAGGATTTTTTTTTTTTTGCCTTATAAAATATCCTGCAAACTACTGAGTGCAAGAGTGAACTGTCCAAATGAATCAAACTGAATTGCAAACACTTTCAGACTTTTTTTTTCCCCAAATCCCCCTAGTAAAAAAGTACTAGATTTAAAATGCATTTATTTTATATAAGTGTAGTTCAAGTCTATTAACATATTTACTGACATATTGCTTGAGACTTACTGAATTAAACTTTATTTGGAGTACTGCTTGTGCACAATGCACATTTCTTAATATCAAGCCTAAAATATGTTTTTATGTCACTATAGATGAGGATTGTATGATCTTTAAATAATATTCGTCTTTAAATGCAAAATATTTAAAGTGTACCTAAAGTATACTTGCAATAGTTCCACTTTAGTATATCTTTAGTTGGACTTTAGCACTGCATTAAGTGCAAAATGACTTGTTCCAATTTAGCAGACCTTAAATATACCAGTTTACTATACTAAAAGTACAATTGAAGGGTATTTTTTTATTAAGTACATAATATGTCAAATAATTTGTAATATACTTAGCATGAAATAAATGTATTTTAAATACATTTTAGTATATTTATTTTTCACTAGGGCTGTTTGACCAATTAGATCAAATGAGTGATTCACCGTGAATCATCTTTTGTTCTGATTCTAAACAGCTGATAAAAAACACGTGGCTTGGTTGCTGAGATATTACCAGAGAAAATGATTCTAAGGTTGATATACATCAATCCCTTTAACAAAAGGATTTATCTGTGTTGTTTTATTGGGGCACAGCGGTATTTCAGGGGTGCTCGTACCCCAGTAAAAAGGGTCTACCAATGCCCCTTCATTACTAGATAAACATTGAAAATAGCATCTATACCGTACGCTGCACTGATACCACTTTCACTAGTTACTGCTTTAGATATGTACGTCCAATTTATCAGTAACATTTTCTGGTCTATTTTTGCAGTAGGCATTTGTTTACTAAAACTGGCTCCATTTCCTGTAATAAAAGCCATAATGGTAAATTTGACAGGATGGTTATTGAGTCAGCGAGATAAAAGAACAGCCGTCACTGCCATTATATTTTGATTTTAAATGCACACTATTAGAGCGACCCAGAAAGCCTATTCCTCTGACTTTTGTTAGGTATATATCTGCAAACTTTTTGAGAACGCATTCAGGCTGCCGCAATTTTACTATCAAATGCAGTATTCCCTCTATCCCCCTCCTTTTTCCGCTCTGTATCTCCATCTCTTCCTCCTTCTCGCCTCATTTTTAATGGCAGATGAATGAGACAAATGGCCCCTCTTTGCTGCCAACACTCGGGGCCCGGATCAATCGGAGGCCCAGCAGTAATTAACTCTTTGCTAAACTTACACCATTGATTTTTATTTAATGCTGAGCACCACGCTCTAAATGAAGACCGATACCTGGGAGCAAGGGTGGAGGACACTGTAGGGTGGCGAGTTGTGAGGACTTGGGGATCTGACAAATTGGGCCCCCTTTAATTGGGAGCGAAGCAGGCTTAGCGGGGCCCGGTCGGAGAGAAAGGCCCAGCTGGGGACTAATTGGGGTGGGTTGTGCGCACCGGAGGGGACCCTGTCATTGTCTTTAGTTTGTTCCTCTATTACTCCGCAGGGACCAGCTTGCCCAGCGACTATAGTGATTCCTTATAGTCTTGCTGGAGCGATCATGTGACCAGGCAGCAGAGTGTAATCAACAGCCCATGTCTGTCGGCTTTCTCCCGGTCTCCCTTATCTGTCCCGATCTGTATATCCATCTTTGCGTAGCAGAGCCAAGCAAGTTATTAAATACTTGAGGGCGTTAATGAATAGGATGCTTTCTCAGGCCTTGCTAAGCTTTTGTATTACGGCAGTCTGTCAAAGGCTCCCTTTGTTTGCACTTTCTAATTGAATCTGTACAAACACGATCCCCCTTTTTCGAACGGGGGTCTGCGAGGCAGCGCTTCGCCGCACCGAGGCACTGCAGACGGAGCTGTTTTCGAAGTCGGAGAACGTCAAATCTCATTTCGACAGAAGGCCGCTGACGGAGAACAGAAGGCGCGTGAAGCGCTTCCACAGCGGCGGATGCATTCTGTCTTTTCCCGTCTCCTCTTCCTATTTCATTTATCCCTGACTTTGATACATTCTTCAGAAGCATTAATGGTTTAGTCTTAGATCAGTTTACCATCCCGCCGCCATCTATCAGGAAAATAGATGAAATTTTGCATTTGAGGCTATTGTTAGCGTGATTCTCTCTCTTCTCTGTAGTGTAATGGTTTGCCCGTGGCTTGATGGCTCTTGTCTGAAACAGTTCTCCATTGTTCTACGGCCCGGTGGGGTGCTCAATGTCTCACTTAAACTGCTGTCACTTGCCAGCCAATGAACTTGACTTTAAACTTAGGGAAATCCAATTGGAGGCTAATACACCATAATGGGCTGATCAATACTAATTATGGGGCCCCCACGTCGAACAAAAGATATCACTCTGGGCTCACATACACTTACGTGTGCACGCAGCAGTTGACTTAGAGGATGTGCACGTGTGAGCACGTGTTTGCTTGCATCTGTTTTATGCGAACCGTGACATGGTAGTCATGTTTCAGTGCTATGTTTGATACATGCAGTCCATTCAGATGCACATTTTTCCTTAATGTCTCGTCCATGAGGCCATTCCAGATCTGAAATTGGCCATGCAGACTGTTTTTAATGAGTCTCATACTGTTTTAATTGATCAGCCAGCACTGGTTAAGTCCAGACTCCTGCAGGCTGGCGGGGAAGTTAAGTCTGCGTAAAGTCTGAAATTTGAGAGAGACTCCAAACGGCTGTAAAGAACCAACATTGGAAGGTTCAAATGGAAATGCAGGTCAAAAACTGTGTGTGAACAGTGACTCTAAAAAGTATTTGGAAACTTAATTCAAACTATAAAATGTTGCATTGAATTATATCAATGGTTCACACACTTTTCAGGCCAAATTAGCTCCTACCAAGTCTCTTTAAATACAAGCTTGGGGGTTTTTAGCAGCGTGTAGCCTACATCATATTTAGATATTTAGAAGTTTTGCAATTCAATTAAAAATATTTTGCAACCATTTCAAATATTGCAATCCAATTTAAACACACTAATGTGCAATAAATAATCATATTTATGAATTAGGTACAACTTACAATACAATTACAGATGATTTATTATGATTATACAATTACTGTATTCTGATCTGGTGTCATTATAATGCACAAATGCATTTACTTAGAATTTCTTAATGTACTTATTTTAATTGCAAATTAAAAAAAAAAATCTATATTTTTTATGTACTAATACATTAGTTATTGATGCATGAAGATATACTGAAATTGTCATTTGCTCTTCAAAAAAATGAATAAAGAAATTAAAAGAACGTTATGAATGAAATGTATATTGTTATAGTCAGCATGTTGGTAACGTATGTTACAATTATTGATGGTTCTTTGAAATTTGCTTTTGTTCCTCTTTTGTAAGTCATTGTGGATAAAAGCGTAGATGCATAGATGTAAATGAAAAGGAAATTTTCTGTATTTAATGAAACATTTCCAATTTCTTTCTTCTTATTATTTATAATCAATGATTTTATTAACTACACTATCAAATTTTATTGGCATTCATACATTAAGTGTGACTTAAGTGTTCAAATACTGTATTACTACATATTTGTAGGTTGTGTAGATGAATCCAACTTTTGTCCTGTTTCAGTGTCAGATCGGGTGAGAGTAGGTCTGGGACATGTGTTGCATGATAAATTAACATTTTCCGCTTGCTCTCTCACCCTGTAGCACACAAATGCATGTTTGTGTGTGCGTTTTCTGTGCGTACACATCCTGTAATTGCATTAAGAGAATGACGCACTTTCTTACTCTGTTTAAACTCATTGTAATTGTCAGTGAATGGTGCACTAGTGTGGTAATGTGAGAGGACAGAGGGACATCAATGAGACATCGTTCATAAAACCCAGCTCAATGAGACAGAGCCTGTCTGGAATGTCACGTGCGCTGACACAAACTGCCTGAGTGTGTTTGAAGCCCGACTGGCATCCACTCATTGTGACATGACTTTTATGAGGAAGAGATAGACACGACCGGACAGAGGGGGAGAGAAAGTGAATGAGTGGAACTGGGATAGAAGAGGGAGAGGATGATAAGACAGGATGCAGAGGAACAGAGACAGACAGATAAACAAAGAGTAGAAAAGAGTGGAAAGCAGACAGAGCTGATGAGTTAAACCGCATATTCTGTTCAGGCTGACTTTCATGTTTTGTGTTTGGGCTCCCAAATTTCTAAAATTCTAATGTAAAAATTACAAATCTTTCATAATATTCCTCTGACCTAATTATTACAGCTTTAATCAAGTAAACATAAATATATAAACAGTTCAGCCAAAGTGCATGTTGTGTGTGCGTGTGCGAGCCAGTCTGTCGGTGTTCTTACTGTAGTGTGAAATTGTGAAATTGCTTTCAGCACACACCAACAAATCAAGAAGAATGACACACGTTTGCATAAACAGTCGAGGGGAAAAACACAGTTATATTGTATGGAATGGAATTTTCTTGGTATTATTCTGAATATTCTAGGCTAAATAAAGCTTCTGTGGTCACACGGTCAGAAAGAGGGAGACAAATGGTTGACCTAAAATGATAGTATCCTGGTTGACTTGCGTATACAACAACCAGAAGTATGACTGAATTATTTTAGGGACAAGGGAATCATTTTAAATTAGGTGTCTTTAAAACAAGCATAAATTAAATTAGAGTACTCTCTAGATGTTTATTTTACACTCTTTATTTATATTTATATATATATATATATATATATATATATATATATATATATATATATATACCTATTTTAAACATTAACTTTTACTGAAATTAATCTGTATACTTTATCTACACGATAGATGCTTGTTTTCATTTAAAAAATACTTTTTTATATTAATTTTTAAAGATTTCTACATGTGCATTCACATTATGAATTCATAATTTTAGTTACAGTAACTGCAAAATTTACTTTTTAAAATGTACTATTAAACACAACTAATCATAAACCAAACCTATAGTTAGTAGTACATATTTTTAATTAATTATACTTAGTACTTAAATGTATAATTGCACTTTAACAAGGACAACTTAAAAGTGTAACCAAATATTTTGATAATATTTTTTATTATTTAATTTCACCTTTTAAAAAAACAGTAATTGTGTACTTTATAAATTAAGAATCTACTGTGTACATATTGTGTACATGTGTATATTTATATACATTTATTATTTATTTATTTTTTTAATAATTTAATAAAGATATACCCCATATATATGACACAGACAGCATGAATAGACTTTTATTTGTATTTAACCTGAAATATTTTGACCACTTTCTTTAACCAAGCCCGACTGTATGATTTTGATAGCGTCTTTGAGCCCACCAACCCTCATGTCATTTTGATCGCCCATATATTGCGACACGTAATCATATTGCGGCTTATAACGCTAATGGTCCTGCAGTCCATAAAAACGGCTTTATGTTTCATAAATATGAATTCATACTACAGGTGTGTCTGAAGTATACAGGCAATAATGACCTAAGTAGCTAAATAAAACGCTATATTAGTTTACGATCGCTTTCTTTAGATTAAGAGGAGAGTGCACAGGCATGTCTCATGTGTATAAATTTATATGTGCGAGCTGTAAATCCACTGACGTCATGCATTAGCTTAATGGCATTGTTTCGACACGTTATATCAGGATGCGTGCAACACAATGGCGTGTGCCGCGTTCCTCCGTTCCCCTCCCCCGAATCCCCTCTTATTCGTTTTTCTTTGCTGTTTTCCCTTCTTCGCTCATATTTCTATGCCCCTGCACTATCTTGGACAGTCTCTCTCGCTCCCTCTCTCATCATTTTAATAGTGGACCTCAGAGCGGTTGCCATGTCGACCAGCCAGCATATTACTATGGCAACGGGTCTGTGCGGCGAGCCTGCTGATTAGGGAGAGATGTCTAGTGCAGCCTGGCCAACAGTGAGGTGCAAAGAGAGAGAGAGAGAAAAGAGGTAAAGGGAAAGGTGTTGGGGGGGCCGCTGTGTGTGTATGAGTGTGTCGTCTTGAAGTGTGTAAGGCCTTCTATAATTAGAACTGGGTAGACATTTTTACCAGCCCAGATGTGTGGCTCGCTATTTTATTTCCCACAGCAGGACACGTTTAGTTAGTGGTGTTGACCTGGGGCACTCAAGTTAATTGTCTTTGTGCCTTTCTATTTCTTAGTCTGCCTAATATTTCCTTCATGCATCTCAATACGTGTCCTGTTTGTTTCTATTTCTATGCACTTTATTTCTCTTCACCTCTCGGCTTGCCAAGAGCTCTGGCAAATACACACGTCACTTTTACTATTACTCATGCTTTAGTTTTTTGAAAACCTTAACACAAACTATTAATTTTGCATTCAAGTCCTCCTAGGAGGTTCCTTCGTATGAGTTAAGAAATCATTTGAAAATAATTTCTGCGTGATGTGTGTTCACAATGAGCTTTCATCATTTTAGTAAAAGGTACTTTTTCCCTTTCTTTTTCGCTTTATGGTAAAGAGTTGAAGCTTTTTTGAAATTAATACAAAATATATTAAATACCACTTCATTTTTAGTGTCTTTGTTACATGTTATATGTTCTTACTATAGCAATAACAGTAAATTATGCATAACTAACCATAAGTAAGTGTGTGTTGATAATTAATATTACTCAGTACTTTAACAAAGACACCTTAAAAGTGTAAAATAAAATATTATTAGGATAATTATTATAAAAATGCATTTTTACCTCTGTTTTTTACTATTTGACAAAGAAAAGTTTGTGTCTGTGTGTGTTAGTACAAATAATATTGTTCTAAAATATTATTAATTTAATGTTGTAATTTAAATTTATTTTTTTCCTTTTTTCTTTGAGAAGTAAAGAAGAGAGTGCTTTTTAGTGCAAATACAAAATAAATAAACAAAAAAAGAATGAATGAGTGAATGAAGGAATGAATGAAAAAAATAGAGTTGAAGCTTTTTTTGATGTTAATACAAAAAATATTAGATACTACATTTTTAGTGTCCTTGTTGCATGTTATATGTTCTTACTATAGCAATAACAGTAAAATATGCATAATTACATGCAACTAACCATAAGTGCATGTTGATAATTAATATTGCTCAGTACTTTAACAAGGACACCTTAAAAGTGTAACTGAATATTATTATATAAAATATTATTAGTATAATTATTATAAAAATGCATGTTTCATTTTTAACTCTGTTTTTTACTTCTTGACAAATACAGTTTGTTTGTGTGTTAGTGCAAATAATAATATTATAAAATATTATTCATGTAATATTATAATTTACATTTTCTTTTTTCCCTTTGTCTTTGTTGAGAAGTGAAGAAGAGGCATTTTTTTAGTGCAAATACAAAATAAATAAATAAACAAAAATAAAAGAAAGAATGAATGAATGAATAAAAATAAAATAAAATAAATTATAAAATAAAATAAAATAAAATAAAATAAACAAAATAAAATAACATTTTTAAGTGTTTACTTACCTCCAGCTCGATTAATATTGGGGCTTAAAGAAAGTCAAAATTTCCCACTGGTAGTCATGAATTGATAGTGGCATTAATGTCTCAAACTCATAAATATTATTATTGCAATAAGACTTGAATGTACTATTAACTGCCCCATATTGTTTGCACCCAAGACATGATACTTCCAGTTGTGCAGCTTTAGGAGAGCTGGGTTATTACATGCAATCAAGCTTCCTTTAGCAAGGACACCTTAAAAGTGTAACTGAATATTATTACATAAATATAAAATATTATTAGTATAATTATTATAAAAATGCATGTTTCATTTTTACCTCTCTTTTTTACTACTTGACAAAGACTAAACTAAACTAATAAAATAAAATAAAATAAAATAAAATAAAATAAAATAAAAATTGTAAGTGTTTACTTGGTACTTTACGTTGGTAGTTATGACTTAATAGTGGCATTCGTGTCTCAAACTCATAAATATTGTTATTGCAACAAGATGTAAATGTACTGCAGTCAAACTTGCAGTGTTTTGCATGGGCAAGCACCACTAATATTTACTTAGGAAAACGTAAAAATTTAGTTTGACATTTGGAGACATAGCTTTGCATTTCTGGTCATGCAAAAAGCATTAAACCTTTAAAATTAGTGGCTGAAATCAGATTAAAAATGTAACAGCAAGTACCACACTGAACATGCAATTCTAAAGTAGAAGACTAAAAATAGTATTTTCTTGTAAAACGTCCTCTGGTATTCTTTGTTTTATTTACGACACATACTCTAGCTAGTCTTGCGAAAAGCATTACGCCCTCAACATTAGTAGCTCAAATCATATTTGAGGCTGTAAATGAGCTCTGCGGTTCCTGTGCAGAGGGTCCGTTGGTTGATCTGGTTGGTCACGTCTTTGTTGGAAGGGGAGGAGGGTCATAAAAGAGCTTCACCCACAGCTCTGGCATTAATGAACAGCACACGGGGGGCTGTACAAAGTTGTCTCACCCCTCACGCACTTACCAGGGCCCCCCAGACCTTCCTGATCTATCAGAAAAACTAATTACAACATCTAATTAGGGAGAGAAGGAGAGAGACTGACCCATGCAGCTCATTTAGGACAGTAATTACGCCTTATTTATTATTCATCTCACAGCTAAATAAGACTCTGACATTTCAATAACAATAAAAGATGGAACATTTAAAACAAAAAGTGTCCGTACTAATTGCCCATTTACAGATGAGAAACAGGATGTTGTTGTTTGCATTCGAACGCGGTTTGTATCGGGTACGGGATGATGAACGCGGAGGACGAGGTTGCGCCGAGCTCGCAAACGAGGCTGACCCTCATCACAAGCCGACCATTATTTTTTAGTGGCGCTGCATTTATTAGGGAGTCTGATTTTTAATGGCCCTCTTTTTCTCTGTTGTGTCAGGTCTTTACAGAGAGCGGCTCTTCCGCCTGGCCTCCGCCGTCCGCCTCTTGAACCGCTTGGCGACACATTAGGTCGCCACTTTGTTATGAGCCTGTGTGTGGCCCGCCGCCAGAATGGAATCAAAAAATTACTAATAATAGCGCTCAGAAAATGGCCGACGTGAAAGATGCCGAGGGATATTTATTAGATTTTTATGGCTGTTTTTTACAGTAAACCTCCCCCAGCCCTAGCCACCTTTGTACATTACAACGTTTTATCTTCCATTTCTCTAAAACTCCTGTTCTGCTCTTATCATTTTGCTCAATCCCACACCCCCCGCCTCATCCGAACAGCTCATTAGAGCAGTGTGCGTCTGCTGGTCTCATTGGCTGCACTGGAGGTGGAGGAATAGCACATAATTATGAAGTGGAGATGGCATTACGCTCATCAGGAATTATGGATGAGTCTCTGGGCGCCGGCCTCGGTTTCGACTCGCCACGGGCCCGGCACAGGGAGGACGGTGCTGATAGCAGACGTTTGGGTTACAGGTAGAAAGGTCACCTAGAAAAACAGTATCTCATCACTCAGAACTCACACCCATTGCTCACATCACCAGCCTTAACCTACACACACACACTTACCGCAGATATCACCAGTCACAGCTGACACTCGTGTCCTCCAACCTTGTGTACTGTTGCTGAGGCAACCACCGGCATCTCTCTTCACCCTACTGCATTCACAGAAGGACATCTCTGATGGAAACCCTGCCATCTGAACTTTCTTAGTCAGAATCAGGTCTGTACCGAAGCTTAGTAAGCTGTCTACCTAGTAGCATCACTGTTATGGAATAATCCAAGATGAAAGTAGTAG
Source organism: Labeo rohita (assembly GCF_022985175.1). Classification (NCBI taxonomy): domain Eukaryota; kingdom Metazoa; phylum Chordata; class Actinopteri; order Cypriniformes; family Cyprinidae; genus Labeo; species Labeo rohita. The sequence continues at coordinate 6,049,197 of NC_066875.1, forward strand.
TAAATAGTGTAGTATAGGAAATACAGAGCAGTAAAAATAAAAATGTACTTCTGTGTGTTCAAAACTGAATAATTTTATCCAATGTTTTTGTAAATTATTAGTGTTGTGTTGTTAGCGTAGCAACACACTAAAATTGATCACTTATGATGTACCAAAAAGGTTTGGATGTTCCCTTAAATGGTAGCTGCCAGTGTAGCCAGCCAATAAGGCTGCTCATTAGGTATAAGCACAGAGTTTTTTTCCTTGTGACTCAAAGAAAGAAAGAAAGAAAAAGAAAGATGGGCATTTAGGTATTCAAATCTTAGATGTTTATTAAGATCCGTCTATTATCTGTTAAAAACCCACAATAATATTTAAAATATTAGTAAGCTTACTATATATAAAATAATCATTTATTTGGTACTTTCAATTGGGGGGTTGCTGTCCCAAACCCTAAACTCTGAATTTCAGCTTATGAAAATATTGAAATATTTTTTGTATCTTTTTTTAACATTGTTTTTAGTGCTGTCAAACGATTAATCCTGATTAATCGCATCCACAATAAAAGTTTTTGTTTGCAAAATATATGTGTATGTGCCTTGTATATTTATTATGTATATATAAATACACACACATACAGTATATATTTTGAAAATATTTACATGTATATATTTTTATTCATATTATTAATATTATATATAAATATATTTACTTTGCAACATATTTTTCTTAAAAATATACATGCATATATGCATATTTATTTATATATATATATATAATAAATATACACAATACACACATATAATATGTAAACAAAAGCTTTTATTTTGGATGCGATTTAATCATTTTAAAGTTTCTTTTTGAAGCTTTATGCAAAAAACACATGTCCTGCATTTTTCATTTCACTACCGAAACAGTGTATGTTTTAGTCTATTGGCCGAGACTGATTTTAACTAAACCCATATATTTATGTTCAGGAAATGTTCCTGTGTCTCCCTCTCTCATAGCTACAAGATGTGAATAGGTCTCATAATTTTGAGGTAAATGTGTTCAAAAGTCTAAAACGTCTGTGTGCAACTTTAAAGAACGCCACTACCAAACACCTTTTTTCTGCAATTAGGCACACTTTTTTGGGAGTTATTCCATAACGTAGTTTTTATATGTATACCACTGTTCAGAACAGTGATAGCTAACCATGTGCTGATTAGCATCTCTAAGCTAGTTTTAAAAGTATCTAAAATGTCACTACTGAAACAGTCATAACCAAAACATGTCACCATTGTTTCGGTAGTGACAAAAGGGAACACATAATCCTCATATTTGGGGGAAATAAACATAATTTTAGTACAGTTATGCTTTTTTTTAGTATTAGAGTATGATTTAGTAGTGTTTTAGTATGCGAGTTAAAATTCTGTAATGTGATGTGGTCGCTACTAAAGCATTACTGTCACTACCGGAACATGGGATGTTTTGTCAAAAATAAAGTATACTGAATTATCAACTAAGATGTTATGATTTTTGGTTCAATGTATATTCAGACTAATGAATCCCTAACTTTGAAATCAGTATGTTCAACTTATTGACTTTTACATAGAAGGATTGGATTCAAATTCACAACAAATCTCATAAATTACATTTGAAATATTGTTAAACATTATATTGTTATGATTTTACCTCTGAAAAAAAAATTATTAAAATAGCAAAAAATATATTTACAATCTAGATGAAAGCAAAATCTTAATAGGTCAATATAACACTTCTGATTAAATTATTATTACTTTGTTTCAGTAGCGACAAATTTGGGGAGAGGACAAATATTCCAAAACCTTCTGAAAATACAACATGAGTATTAACTGCACAAGTACTAGAAATGTGTACCTTGGATGCTATTTAATTTGAATACAAACAATTTTTTTTGTTTTTGGAAAAAGACATTTTTTTCCTAAGACATTTCCAACTCTGACTTTGGACCGATTGTGTAGAATGGCCCATATATAAATTGTATGTTTTTAAAATGTATTTGAATACCTTTTTTTTTTTTTTTTTTTTTGCATATACACACACAAACTCATTTATAGCTTTTATAACTTTTAAGAAAGACCAAAACAATATGCCATATACATTTCTTTTTAAGAATTCCATTATTTTTATTTATGGCTTTTCTGTGTATAACCTTTTATTTGCTGAAGTAACCCTGTTAAAGACTGCCTGAATGACTCATTATGAATTAACCTGTCAGTTTTCTTAAAGCACATAAGTATTGATGGTTTGCATTTAGATATGTAATGCTGTTTATGTGTAATGAGGACTTTTGGACAAGTTAGCTTGTTATGTAGTTCAGCTTGACTCTCACATTATCATTAGATAGATGGGCTCCTGTGAGACTGCTAAGCCAGGCTGATCAGAAAGGAAAAAAGGAAGGGAAAAGGAAAGAGAGGAAGAAATTGCAATCAGTGACTTGCTCGTGATCCAGTGCATTTAGAGTGTTCGCCTCCTCCCGCCCACTCGAGACCTAAACCCAGAACTTACTGTGTGCCAGTGCAGTAAACAGGTCCAATTAGAAGAATTTTCCCAACACACACACACACACACAGTATATATAGTGCAGTGGCAGTAGCAGTTGCCAGCATCTTAATGCACACTAATCTTTCTGACGTTTACCTGCTAATATGGCTTGATTCAATAAGTCAAGTGGCGACAGACAGTTTTCCAGAGAACTAAAAATCAACTGTCAATATTCAACTCAGTGTGCACAAGGTTTCTTTGTGCTAATGTGTAAGGCGAATGTGTACGTCTGTGTATTTGTCAGTTGCATCAGAATTAATATGAGATAAGGACAGTTATATTTATATATATATATATATATATATATATATATATATATATATATATATATATATATACATACATATATACATACATACATACACATACACTACCGCTCAAAAGTTTGGGATCAGTGGGACTTGTTTTTTTGACGTTTTTTTGAAGAAGTCTCTTACACTCATCTAGGCTGTGTTTATTTGATCAAAAATACAGAAAAAAGGTTATATTGTGAAATATTATTATGATGTAAAACAACAGCATCAACATCATTACTCCAGTATTCAGTGTCACATGATCCTTCAGAAATCATTCTAATATACTGATTTATTGTCAGTCCTGGAAACAGTTGTGTTGCTTAATATTTTTTTGGAACCTATGATACTTTTTTCAGGATTCTTTGATGAATAAAAAGTTAAAAAGAACAGCGTTTATTTAAAATAAATTTAAATTAAAATCTTTTCTAACAATATACACTACTGTTCAAAAGTTTGGGGTCAGTACATTTTTATTCTTTCTTTCTTTTTTTGAAAGAAATTATGTTTATTCACCAAGAATGTGTTAAATTAATAAAAAGTGATAGCATAGATTTACTTTGTTAGAAAAAATTTATATTTTGAATAAATCCTGTTATTTTTATTCATCCAAAAATCCTAAAAAAAAAAAAAATTGGTATCAGAGGAATAAATTATATTTTTAAGTATATTAACATAAAAACCATCATTTTATATTGTCATAGCATAAAAAAAGCATAAGAGACTTCTTTGTATCTATCTATCTATCTATCTATATGGGGATCTCAGGGAGATTTATTTTATTTATATATATATATATATATATATATATATATATATATGTGTGTGTGTATATATATATATATATATGTATGTATATGTGTGTGTATATATATATGCAATACTTTAAAAAATATATATATTAATAAACATTTTTAAGACATACTAAATGATTATGCCAATTACTTAATGTTTTCTTTCTTTAAAAAAAAAAAAACTATAACTTTTTTTACTTTTATTATGATTAGGACAGTTATATCACCCTGATATTTTTTTACTTTGCCCCTCAAAAATATGCAATTTGAATTGCATTTTTAATGACAAACTAATATTAATAGTAATGAGGGTCATGCCATTGACCCTTATACACATTTATTCACACATGCATATAGACACATGGACACTTCAGCAGAGGGAGTGATTTAGTTGTTGACCTTGTGGATGCAAAAAGGAGAGTCAAAGCCCAGTGACCCATATAGACTAGAGGAGTTGTTTTGGGGGGCGTCTCTCTCTTTTCCCCCTCCCTTCATCCCTCCTTTCCCGTCTGCCTCGACTCCCTCTCGCTTTCTACTCCACTTATCAGCTGAAATAAGTGCCATCATCAGAGACTGGGATTGATGGCAATCCCAGCATGCACCCTGCTACATTATTTAAACCTGGAGTGGACATCAAGATTTCAGCTTTTGTCTTCTAGTCTTCAGCTGTCAGAGGTCTCAGATCTGTGATTCCTGTTGTGTCATTTAACCAAGCTCCAGCGTGGAGCGGCACAAAGAAGTCCGACAATTTGTCAGATTTGAGCTCCACCGCTGTATCTCAATAGCCTGGTCCCAAAGAAACTGGATTTTGGCTTCACGGCCATGCGAATGAACACACGAGACGTTCCAAAACCAGATGCGCAGACTGAGAGAAAGTGAAAAAGAGAGTGAGCTCTTCACCTCAGGGCTGTGGGGGAAGAGTTTGAACAATGTCTCCCTAGGGGGGTGATATTTTATAGTTTGTGTCCATCAGTGGCGTGACCCGGGGCGCTGGGGTTGACAGTAAGTGCTCTCAACACCGCTGACACTGATTCATCTGAGCTACGACATACATGAGACGAGGGGAGGGGGGTGATAGAGGACGAACAAGGCAAAAAAAAGAAGGGAAGGGTGTCGGGACGACATCTTAGAGCGTTGCGTGCACGACACGGACTTTACCTTTTCATCCGCACGCGCGAGACCTTTGTGTTTGTGCGTCTGTTGGTCAGGCCGCCCGGTTTGAGAGCGGACCCTCCAATCTAACATGGCATTTCAATTTCTCCTTCCCTCCACCTGCTCCGTTCCCCTGCTTCTACATTTATATAGAAGAGGAAGACTGCGAACCACGGGCCCGCAGGATACGCATACTAAGCAATCAATGTGTCACCTCTTCTTGACAATCCCTTTTTTCCCCCCATACTGAAGACCTGCTCATTTTTTCTTGTCAGCAGAAGGTAATTTGCTGTATTGTGATTCGGCCCAATAGCTGGGTGATGGAGGTGCATGATGGGTCCGCACCCAAACCCCCACCATCCCGCGCACACGCGTTCTAGACGGCCTCCTCGGCTCGAGCGGAGGCACCCCACCCAGAGCCGCATCTCCATCTGAGGCTGTTAAATGTGATAAGCGTGGAGTGTGGCGCAGGGGCCTCTGATTAATAAAAGATGGGGCTGCTCCGAGCTCCCAGGGGGATGTCCTTTCTGAACCGACCCGCCCCGCGCACGCACAGACGCTCCGCACAATGCCTCTTGCACCCACACAATAGACAGGAAATGGGGAGCGAGAAGCAATCATGGAAATATAACATTTAAAACGTCTGCGTCCTGTGCCCCTCGCATCTCGCACATGTGCATTAGAATGGACAGCGATTCGCCTTTTGAAAAGCCCAAAATATGACTAATATATTCACATATTTGGGAGATACATATGTGAGACGGGAAGTCTGATACCCCGCTGTTTCAGAGCACAAAAAGTACATTTTATTTTTATGTATTCAGATTTTGAACGTGTGCACTGGTGCAGTAATGTTTTTATTGTCGATCTATATTGAAGAGAGGGACATTACATCCGTCTGCATATTTATGGGTGAATGTGCGAGCGATCCGGACGCTTCCATGCAGAGAAGCTGCGTGCAGCCATGTCACCTCTTCACTCACTGACATGTAATGGCTTTGTTACCAACAGACGCTTTGTCCTTATTCTCCTCATGTTTACAAGAAAAGACAGCATAACCCTGGTTGCCCATGGAGACCAGAGACATCCCCTTTTCTCCCTTCCTCCTTGGCACTTGAATGTCTCAAATTTGGATGATTCATCCTCTTTATTTTTGGTTTCAAATGTGGGATAAATCATAGAAACACAAACGGAATCATGAGGACACACACGTCCAATGTTTTTTGCAAAATCGCATAGCTATTCCTCGTACGCATGAAATGCTCATCAAACCAATACCTCAGTCAGGTAGCTTGTAGTCTTTCTCTTTAAGATTCTTAAATCTGTCCAGTTGCTGCTCTTTTGTAGACGCTGCGTTTATCTTTTCATAACCACGCCCCCACCGCGGGACCAGACAATAGCAGGACGTTTCTAATTTTCTGCTGGATAATGGCGGTCATGCTAAAATGAAATAGGTCAGAGGTCAGTTTTGCTGGATGTGATTTCTGGGCACACGGACCTTTCCCTTTTCATAAATGCGATGCTTTAATTCGATTCCGTTGAGTATTGTCTTTTCAGAATGGCGGCTGAGAAAATAGCTTCTGCTTTGAATGAATTTCATATGACAACATTATAAATTCAGTTTTACGACCAGCATTTTGGAATTGTATGTCAACCTTTGGTTTTATTTACTTATTCTGTAATGAGCGCATCCAGATACGATGCAGCTGTGCATGTGCGCCTCTGATATTCATGCGTCTGTGTCCCTTTTGACCTCATCAGCGGGCTCCTCCCACTAGCCTCAGCTGAAATAGATTGATATAGCCGGCGCATGAATATGTATGCAATATGCACATTGACTTGAACTTGGTTTTGACCTTTGTTTCCATAAACAATATACATATACAAACATGAGCCGTCAGCTTCACTCTGGACGATTGAGGTACATAAGATCTTTCCATGCATTATTATGTACACAGTATTTCAGTAGTTCAAATATACACCCAAAAAAAAAAAAAAAATGCGTTGACCTGTTTTTGTTTTGTTTTGTTTTGTTTTTCAAATAAGCAAACTATAATATAAATATTACCTATAGTATACATACTGCTAAAGATGGCAGATAAAGATCTCAATGAAATAGTAATATAATTCTTGGCTTTAATGGATATTGTTGCCAAAAATGTCATTATGATTTGTGTAAAATCTACTGGAATTTATAACAATATTGCAATTTTTTGCCAAAATGTAAGAATTATTGCTTAAAATCAAAGAAAAATTCTAATTAATAATGCGATCTGTTTTCAATTGCTGTCAAAATAACTATTGTTGGCAAAATCTAATGCTAATGATTGGTAACATCCAGTGACAATTTCTGGCAGAGAGCTATTGCAATTAGTCAAGAAAACTTTGTCTACTTAAGTCTAACATCAGGTATTGCTTAATCTGATAATAAAACTAAATTCCTTGTGAAATCTGAGGGGTGTTATTGGTAAAATGTGTGTGTTAAGTGTAATTAAAATAATAATGATTATTATGTAATTATCATTATAATATTATCATTATAATGATTAATGCAATATCTAATGCTCAGATATGCTCAATTCTTGGCAAATAAATAAATAAATAAATTAATTAAAATAAATAGATAAAAAAAAAAAGAAATCATGACAAGTACTAAAATATAACATTATATCAAATATAGCAAAACTGAATGGAAATTCCAGGGAATATTAATGGCGCAAAAATGAGTGGCAATTATTTCTTGACAAAATCCAATAGCAACTTTAATGCAAATCATTAGTACAGTCTCGTGCCAGTTTCTGTCCAAAAAGCAATGGCAATTTGTGGGAAACATTTCATGACCAATTGTGAATTTCTCATGCCAGGTATTGGTTAATCTTATTGCAAAACTGAATGGAAATTCTAGAAGAAATGTAATGGATATGGCAAAAACAAATGCCATTAATGTGTGACATCTAATGGAATTAATTAAAAATAAATAAATAAATAAATAAAAAATCTTGCCAAATCCAATAGCAGCTGTAATGCAAATGGAATTTTCTGCTAATGGAAGTTTCTGTCAAAAAGCAATGACAATAAGTAAAAACATTTCATAACAAATTATACAATCTAATGCCAGTTTTTGGCTAATCTTGTTGCAAAACTGAATGGAAATCAGAAAGCTAATGGATGTTAATGGCAAAAATCCAGTGGCAATTATGCGTGAAATCAAATGGAATTAATGTCAAAAAAAGGAAAAAAGAATGGTAATTATTGGTAATTCTTGACAAAATTCAATGGCAGCTCTAATGCAAATTATTGGTCAAATCTAATGGCAATTTCTGTCAAAAAGCAATGGCAATTGATGAAAACATTTAATAGCAAATCATAAAATCTAATGCCAGTTTTTGGTTAATCTAATTGCAAAACTGAATAGAACTTCTAGGGGAAATCTAATGAATATTAACGGCAAAAATCCAATGGCAATTATGTGCGAAATCAAATGGAATTAATGGCAAAAACAAACAAACAAAAAGGATGGCAGTTATTGGCAATTCTTGACAAAATCCAATGGCAATAGAAAGTTCTGTCAAAAAGCAATGGCAATTGATGAAAACATTTAATAGCAAATCATAAAATCTAGTGCCATTTTTTGGTTAATCTTATTGGAAAATTGAATGGAACTTCTAGGAGAAATCTAATGGATATTAATGGCAAAAATCCAATGGCAATTATGTGTGAAATCAAATGGGGGAAAAAAGAAAGAAAAAAAAAAAAAGAATGGCAATTATAGGCAATTCTTGATAAACTCCAATGGCAGCTCTAATGCAAATTATTGGTAAAATCTAATGGCAGTTTCTGTCAAAAAGCAATGGCAATTAGTGAAAACATTTCATAGCAAATCATAAAATCTAATGCCAGTTATTAGTTAATTTTGTGCAAAATTGAATGGAGTGTCTAGGAAAAATCGAATGGATATTATTGGCAAAAAATCTTAATGGCATTTGCTTGACAACATTTCATGACAAATTGCAAAAACTGACGTCACTTGCTGGTTGCTTTAATCATAAAACAGAATGGAAATCTTAACTAAATCTAATAGCAGTTCCTCTCAAGTGGCACTCTTCATATGAGAACTGTATTTATGTGTTTGACATTTCTCCCTGCTCCATGTTCTCATCTACATTTCAGTCCATATCTGTGCTGGCGTGAAACTTCATTTCCCAGAGAGCAGCACAGTAGAGGTACTCTCTTAAACTGCTGCCCTGGAAGGTCATTGCTCACAGTCATGTGAGAGGCCGGTACGGCCCCTTGGGCCCTATGACAAACAGGGCTGCAGTGCTGAGGTGTGTGTCAGGGGTGTTTTTCCACAAAGCATTCTATAAAAGTGTAACCGCTCTGTGTTTGCCCTTTCCTCCCTGTACGCACACACTGCTCAGCCAACAGGCCCCTAAAGAGCTCTTAAGAAATGCTGAGCCAACACACAAGCTGGCCCTGCTAGCAACTCTAGTAATTCTCTTTCTCGCGCTTTCTTCCACTTTTCTGTCCCGCGTTCCCTCGCTTGTGCTGAATCACGACAGACTGCGACCGCCTTGGAGGGGAGAGCAGGAAAGGCGGTGCTTGTTTGGGGCCTGAAGCTAATTATGGAGCATTAGAGCAGGGCTAAATAAATGTGTAGTGTTGCTAATTGCGTGCCAGTGAAAACAATAACTCTACAACAGATGCCCAAGGGCACAAGGGGACGAGAGGCTCTGGGAATAGAGGGCCTTGGCACGGGGCCATCAACGGCCCCTCCTCCAACCCTCCAATGATCTATGCCAGCAGCTCTGAGAAACACATGCAACCTGGCATCAACAGTTAGCAGTCAAGCTGTTCATGCATGTGCGAGAGAGTTCCCATGATTCCCAAGCTGATTCTGCGCATGCAAACATGCACCGCGGCAACAGCAGTAATCTGTCCCTGCCACCTTCACACATCGCTGCATTAATAAACATGAATTAGTAATAGCACAATTAGACCAGGCCCGAGCGCATCGGCTGTGCCGAATATGTGAAAGCACAAACTTGCACTTCCGAGAAGCTCTGTCACTCACATCCCTGAAAATTTCTAATACTGTCCCAATGCATCTGTTTCTTTTATGTCTCACATGTCTTTCTTTGTATTTCTGTATGTCTGTGTGTCTGTGTTCTAGGTTTGGATCCTCTCTGTGACGGGAGACGGCGTTTGAACGGTGCACACTGCTGGATCTCCGGTGGCCTGCCGGTACGTACGCCCGCTCTCGCGCAGATTTCCCAGCAGCACCTGAGTGAATGAGGCTAACATGAGTCTTTACACCCGCTTAGACCACACACAGGACATGAGTGACAGCGTCACATCACAACTTCACGTGTCAAATCGGGACTAGAGATCCAATCACGCTCTGTTCTACTACAGAAATGACAGGGAATCAGAAAAACACACTCGCATTCAAACTTACAGTGGCCTCTGAGGTCTTTACCGCAGTGTTTAGATAAGATTAGCCTATCGCTCACAGCCAGAAATGCTGCGATGAGTAGCAAACACATGAGTCTGAACTGTTGCAGCTGGTATGTGCTTAACACACACACAGGTGGACTGCAGACTGCCTGTCTCAGGGCCAAGCCGACGCTCCCTCAGCAGGACTTACGCACGCACATTGCAACGGAATCTCCTTGTAATCCAGTCGTAATGTAGTGCTAACATACTGGCAGACACACACTGCCACAGGCTCTTATTGATCATTTCACTCACACACAGATACACACAGTCCTACACTCACAGGTGTGCACATATACTCTATTGTGGCCCACTGACATATTTGTCTGTTGCAACACTAGCCTAAGGAAGTGAAATCTTTTCTTATTCCTCCTTTTCCTCGTTTCTTGCAACCCGTTCCCTTTATATTCTCTCCGATTTTTTTCCTCTACTGATTGTGGCATTAGCACAGATTGCTAATGATCCCTTCGTTTTGAAGGCTTTCTGCATCACAGTCTCAAGGGAGCCGTTTTCGTTGTGTTTTTACTAATTGCCATAATTTATTGACTTGTTAAGGTTTCCTGACCAATTAATTCTACTTTTTTCTCTCATTCTTAATAAATACATGTCTTGCGCTACTAAAATAGAAGGACAGGATTTGCAGATTTGTTTTTTTTTGTTTTTTATTATAGAATGAGGTCATCTTTTATGAAAAATAGAGCTTGCATATAATATTTGTTTTCTTTCCTAACTAAAAATATACACATATTTCATCCCTAAAAATATACTGTGTACCCAACAATTGCACAATAATATATTTTATTTGCTGTAGCACACCCATCATTGAAAGATGTCGGATGTCGGATGTGGATCATAAACACAGCCTGAATTGAGTCTAAATTTAAGATATGAATGTCTACGTGCATAAAAATAGGGTTTTTGGTATTTTAAGCCATAGCACACATCAGTTTCCCTAATGTAGCACCTACTGCAATGAATCAGGCACGGGTAACATAATCACACTAATAACCTGCGGTGTGTCTGTGTAACCACTTAAAGGGATAGTTCAACCAAAAATGAAAAGTCACCCTCATGTCATTCCAAATCTGTATGACTTCTTTTTGTGTGCACAGAACACAAAAGGAGACATTTAGCAAAATGTCCAAGTTGCTTTTTTCCATACAATAAAAGTAAATTGGCTAACCATGGTGGCGGTTCACTTTTTTTGACTGGAGAAAAATGGCTTAGACCCTCTACTAGATAACCCATCATATGGGTTTAGAACAACTTGAGTAATCAGTAATCAAGTATTGACAAGGTTTGGGTGAACAAAGTTTTGATCACAATCCATTGTTGCCTCCCACTCCGTAATATAGGCCTTTTATATCATTGTGTCTCTTTTAGATCCATATTTCTGATGCTAGTTAGCAACCAGCTAGCTACTTATGTCATGCCAGAGGTGTACGCCTTGAATGTGTGTGTTAAAGTGTACATTTCCATTACACAAAGGTGTTCAACAGAAATAGAAGACAGGGCTTCGTTCTCTCGGTTTTAGATTGTAGGGCTGATAGGTGATCAGTGGTCTGACATCCTGCATCAATTCTCTTCATTATGGCCTGCAGACCAGGCCTGATCCTCAATCAGCCCTGAGCACATCAGTTGAGCACAAACCACGGTGCTGCCGAAATACACTTTGGTCTGGATCAATACAGGCCTCCCTTGGGCTCTTGTGTCTGATCCCCCCTGGTGTGTCATGTGACTGAGTGGCAGGACAGGCCTGATTTTCTAAACAGCCCTCGCCTCATCCATTGTTCTCCATTGTAGGACTAGCAAGCTCTTCTTCTGTTTATTATCCAGACTTTTGTCCAAAAAGTGGAAGTCAGTAGAACATTGTAAGTGTACTCCAGCTGATACACGTCCAATGATTAATATCCCATTTTGGAACGTTCCACCGTGATCCATTGGTGCGCAGTTGGGGTTTACGAAAAGATCATGCACCAAAATCCTCAAAGTGGCCCGGAATTATCCTCAAGGCTAATTCAATGCATTGGACCTGCTCTCGGTATGATGTTTTCTCATTATGAATTCCCTTCGGAAGTGATCAGCGGCGTATTTAGCAGGCCTCCTTATGAACGAGAAGTCATCGGGTATAGTCGTTCGCAGGTAAAATTTTATGGTACGCGACTCCATCCCCGTCAACCAGAGGCGTTTTTTCTTTCCTAGAGAGAATAAATGATAATTAAATTTACAAAGCAATCAGAATTAATCGCGTACCATCTCCCACAGCGATTACACACCTCCGCCTCCCCCCGCGCACACATACGCTCATTTACTCACCAGGCCAAACCTGCGCCTGTTTTCGTTCATACGTTACCTCTCTCGCCCACTCCCTCTCTCTCTCCGTAAATTATTTTGTATACTTACGGCGAGACTCATTAGTCACCCCTCCCTTCCGCGGCTTAACGAGAAAGCGATTAGAATGCATGTTAACGCAGTCCCAATGGCTGCTCCTGCTCACTTCTCTACGTCCACACCACACTGCTTTACCTTCAGCACTGCCTCCTTCTGCCTCTCTGTGAGATCTCCCCTTCTCTCCCCTCTACCTCTCTCTTCTGTGGCTGCAGCCTCTCTCTCCTTTCCTCTCTCTCTTTCCCTTTCCTCGTCCTCTCTGCAGCCTCTCTCTCTCTCTTTCCCTCGCTCCTCCCTCTCTTAGAGCTGCAGGCTGCTGGGGGTTTTAGACGGATCACTCTCACAATGCCTGATCAATACGGCTATTGATCGGCTGGCAAAATGTTTATAAAATCATCCCGGGCAACCGGAGCGACGGGGTGGAGAGGAGGAGCGCGAGCGAGGGGAGGGCCGTGAGGGCGATGCCATTCGGCCAGGGTAGAGGAGGCAGCGTGCCCCTGATTGGTCGCTTCTCTGCCCGCCTTGCCAGGCAGCTAACGGAGAACGTTGCTCTGGCACGGTGCTCCCCGCTTCCGCTCCTGCGGTGCTCTGCCGAACTTTCCAGATCCGTAAGCTGCTGCCGTCGCCAACACCGTGGCGGCACCGTTTTTACTGCACACCGTTGGCTGCCAGCCAAACTGTGACAGCACCCACCCCCCGACATCCCACCTCCCAGGAGTCAGTAACCTTCATTTGCATAAATTAGCAGGCGGCAGGCAGTGCCAGGCTCTTAACGAGTCTATGTCATGTCATGTCGTCCCTCCTCCCCTCGCTCGCTTCCTGCTACACGAGGACACGTGTACTCCCGGCCCACCTGCTTTGCAGGTTCCCTTTGGCATGGAATACCCTCTGGACCCTTCTCCATTTCACCGGCTCTCTGTGTGGCTCCTGGGACCCTACTCCCACTATATCAGCATTATCAAACAACATGTCCCCACAGATCCCCCTGTTCCTGTGTGAGCTTGTGCTGGGAGATCTCAGACTAAAACACATGCTGAGTGCTGCCCTTGTCCCTGAGCGCATATGCTGGGATCTTAGTTTTCTGAATGGTGCTGCAGACACTTTTCCCACTTCGTGCTTAGAGATGCTAACCACAGCAAACCTAGCTCACTGCTAATCTTTTCATCTAGAGCTCCAGTCATGATGGAGAAGGACTCGTCCTTGACATCCCCGTAGTCCTGACAGTAAAGGATCATTAGCATTCATCAGTCATTCATCAGTGTTTGAGGAATAAATCTAATCTGCAGCCCTCACAAAGATGATAGAAAGATACCAAGAACAATTAAACTGTTGCATCAGCCTCTGCTAATTCTTGAAAATTAGCTCCAGCTTCCACGTACCTTAGGTTATTGCTATAAAGATTTTCAGACACTTAATACAACCATTCCATGTGGTGTATTAAGTGGGAGTTGGTCTCTAGGCACTGCGTGTTTTCATTTCATGTCACAATCTTATTCCAAAAAGATTCTCAGTGCAATTCAATTGTTTGCTGTAGATGCAAATCTTTAACAAGTTGAGGTGGCTTGTTGCCAAATTCTGTGTAAAGATTCTGCATAACAGCTGTGCTAAAATATGCCCAACCCACCAATATAAATGGAATAAGTGAGTTTAATAACGTAGCATCGGGTCTGCAGCTTTCATTCTGATTGAAGCCTAGATCAGAGAACTAGATCAGTGAGTGTTTTGTTTTCTATGGCTGTGCACAATGATTCACTTTTAACCATGTAATATATTGTTTAAACATTTATATATGCCACTACTGATGTGGTCACTACTGTTGTTTTGGTATTGCCACACACCATATGGCACTTACCGGTGTCTGTAAAGTTTTGATAAAGAGAATCATTAATAAATAATGTAAATATATTTGATATGAGACTGATAAACAACCACAGCGTATCCGTGATATCCCCCAAATCCTAGTGTTTAGTGATCCCACCGCTGCTTCTCTGGCACTTGCCTTAAAACACTATATTTGATAGCCTAGGGCAAAGTCACACAGGTCAAGCCACCAAGTGGAGTGTTTAATTAAGGTGGTGTTTTTAATTAACCATAAAAGCTACTTATCTCCCCAACTAATTGGAGCATAGATGGTCTCAGCATCACGTCTGCTCTGAAATACTAACCCTGCTGAAATGTATTAGCATAAACTGCCTAAGAATATGAAAACTAGCAAAACAGGAACACTTACTTTCAAGGTCTAAGGTATCTTTGATATTTTGGGAGAAACTAAGTGGGAGATGACTTTTTGCAAAATTGTGCAATTTTTGCATGACCATAAAGTTTGATTGGCCACACAGCATTTGACACCAGCAACAAAGGATATGGGTTTCTTTTCCCTTAGTTGGCTATGCTAACTATGCTTGGTTTCCATTCTTGGCTTGCCACTGATGAGAGCAACAGTGCTAGGCTGGACTAGAAGGCCCTCGATGTTTATCCCTCACTGCAGTTTTTTGTTCTCCATCTTTATCTCTGTAATGTCTCAGTCCCTTATCCTCTCACTCCTTTTCGTTGTTCTGTTGCTTCTTTTCTCTTCATTATTTTCCTTTAGCTTCTGTTCTCTCCCATTTATTCTTTCATATGCCCCCTCCCCTCCTCACGGTGCATAAGAGGGTGTTTTATTTATTCCATCAGAATGCAGAGGGGCTCGGGGTGTGCGTGCCTCACACAGAAATCAATTTCAGCTCAGCCAGTGGAACCAAACAAAGCGCCATGCTCATCGTAGCATCCATGTGCGCTCACGAAACCTATCACGCTTATCTCTCCTCTACTTCCCTCCCTCCTTGGGAGACATTTTGTTCTCACTCTACCGCCATTATTGTCAATCACTGTGCACAAGTGATGAGGTGTGAACACAGCTGGCAAATGAGTGATGGCCATGTGTATATCATTAGCGGCAAAATGAAGGAAACTCAAACAAGAGCATTGTCTGTTTGTAGATATCTCTTTAATGATTCAGAGTTGTGGATTCCTCTCTTTTTATCTTTCTCACTCTCATTCTTTCTCCTCATATCTTCCTTCCCCTCTCTTGTTTTTTTTTTTCCTCTGTCAGAGGACAATTTTATTACTCAGAGGTTGCTGCTACATCTCAGGAAGCTTAATGGAGTTCTCAGATGTGTTCTGTTCAAGTATTTATTTTGATTTTGCTATTATTATGCATGATTACATGGCTTGTTTCACCTTTTTTTCTCCCCTGAAGTCTGTGATGTAATCAGTATAGACCTGCAACCAAATTTTGGGTTGTGACCTCGTTGAGAACTACTGGAGGAGGATAATACGTAGTGGGTTATGGGTATATTTACATGACAACTCATTTATTATTGATACAGGATGACAAAATTGTATTATATTATGCAATTTGGTAGATGAAAACACGTTTTTAGGTTTTACTATTACAGTCATGGCTCCCAGTCTATATAAGGAGGCCTTAACTACTATGTACTTGCATTTAAATTAATCATTTGGTACAATGCACTTATTGTGTGCCTACATGTTTTACATTGTACTTACATTTTTAAAAATACCTGCATGTAATTACATCTGTAATGAATTTCTGTAATTACATTTATAATTACACTGTTGTCCCAACCCTTACACCTTAACCCATCCTTAAACCTATACCACCAAACCTGTTCCTAACCTTACCTGTATCCAACCTTAATAATAGCAAGTGTTTTGCAATACAATATGCAGACAATAAGCACTTTGTACTTATTATTTGATGTAAGTACAGAGTAGTTAAGGCCACCTAATATAAACTGGGACCCAGTCAGGTTTAATATTTTACAAAAAGGCATTACAACAATGCATTAGGTTTCATGAACTAGCATTTCTTAGTCATGCTTAATTTAATTTTACATATACATTTTTAAAGGTTATTACAAATTAGTTGATGTATTATGAACGAACATGAATTGACTATGAACAACAGTGTATTTAGGAATTAGCAATAACCTAGATTAATAAATGCTGTAAAACTTGTTTATTGTTCAGTTATGGTTAGGTTTAAGGGTTGGGCTTTATGGTTAAGTCTATTTGACACTCTAACTCTAGCACTCGCTATTCTAATTCTGTTCTTAAAAAATAAAATTAAAAACTTGCCCTTTTAGACTAATACTCTATTCATTTACTTACTACTTGTTTTCTTAAAAAACTATAATAATTAACACTAGCTTTTCTGTTCTTTTTGTTAGGCCTCTAACAATAGCTTGCTTTTTCTATTCTGTCTGTTTTCTTTTTATTTATTATATAATTCTAAAAACCCCTTGTACTGCATTAGGCGAGAATTGTCATAGCACTTGCATGTTATTGATCTTTTGTTGATTTTGATTGCTTCCATTGTCCTCTTTTGTAAGTTACTTTGGATAAAAGCGTCTGCTAAATGTGTAAATGTAAATTTAAGTTTAGGTTGAGGTTACCTTCTCATGAGAGTGGATTATAGACTACTCAAGTCTTTGTCTCCAAAGAAACATCTAAGAAGTTGGAGATTTGCTTAAAATGAGAGTCTCATTTTTCTGTCCATTTAATGTCATTGCAGTCCAGGAGAATTGCATATATAGGCATACATATGTATAGTATGTGTATCTATATGTATTGTATGAGTCATAAATCAGTGCATTAGTGTGTGTTTGTGGGTGTAAATGTGTCCTCAGGGTGTTCTGAATAGTAAGTAAGTGTTGGTGATAGTATGCTTTTGTGGACTGTGCTGTATAGAGGCCTATGGAAGCCACAGCTCTGTCCCTTGGTCTATTTTTCTCGTTCTCTTTCTCTCTCGCTCTGCTTAATGTGAGTTCTGGATCAGCCTTATTCCTCGCTCCACTTTTATTGATTTCAGCGAGAAATAGAGGGAGGAAGAAAGAAAGGGCCTTTTCACGAAGAAGTTAAATGGTCAAGTAGCGGGTGGAGGGTGGCTTTCACCACTTATTGACGAGGTGGAAAAATGTCACTATTATGGAGGCCCTTTCAGGAGATAGCGAGCTGATTGGATGAGTGCCCTGGGGTCAGGCGGAGCGCATTCCTAGCGCAACCAAACAAGTGTGTATAAAAGGCCAGAGGATTCAGTTGAACATGTAGAGGTGCCTCTTCACCGGTCGCCCTGTCTATTAGCTGTGTCCAGGCTACTGTCCGAGGCTACAAGGCGCTGTGTGGAGTCGCTGCCTGTCTTTCTTCTCGCTCTCTCTGCGGGAGGCAGTCTTACAGGTCTGATCTTGCCACCAGTGATCAGTAAAAGTGTTTGTTTGTTAGTGTTCTGGCCTCCGTGGCCTGTCTGAAGAGGGAGTCAAAGGAAGCCAATGCCTGATGTGGCTTAACTGCATTCGAAGCCTCCAGCAGATAACGCTTGGTGCCAACTGGCCGTATGTGGCTGGTGTCCAAAATTCAAACTAAAGTGCAGTGTGTGGGTGCTTGTGTATGAGAGAAATAGGTTAATAGGAGCACAAGATAATCATTGGAATTTACAAGGAACAAGACAGCGAGAGAAAAAGAGTTGGGCAGACGAAACGGCAGCGCGATTCCTGAAAGACTTCTACTGACCTGTGGCTAGGGGTTCAAATATAAGTCACTCCAGCAGTTCTGGGAGTTTGACGTCAAGGCCTTTAATTAGGGAAGCGCATCATCTGGCCAACCGGTCCCCACAGAACAAGACTAGAGCCTAGCAAAGGTCAGCGTGCCACAGAACAGACACTGAATGGCTTAATCTGAGGTGAAATGGTTGCTTTTCTAAATTGATTCCAGTTTGGCGAAGACAAGGGCTGTCTTGTGTTCTAATTGAGCCACTTGAAGAGTCGGGTGGAAAGCGGGAACCCTCTCTGAGGAAGGGTTCATAAAGCAGGACACATGAACAAACAAAAATTGTTCAGCTGACATCTGGAGCAAAGCTGTCTCCGGGCCCAGACTGCTGCGGGAAAACCAGTAGGCATGCAAGCGCAAACTCACACTCATTCGCACATGCTCATCCAACTGTTTGGGAACTGGATATGTTGGAGTTCACTATATAAATCATAGAGGAAGTGGTTCCAAAACGTTAATCCCATTTAAGTTGCATTTAGTAAACAAATTTCATCGCATTAGATAACAAATTACCAAACCGCTAGCAGAATAACTGTGACAAAAGTTGTGTAAGCTCTCTGTGAGATGTTTTATTGTATACAGTGATTTTCATACAATTTTATCTTAAGTGTGTACTGTATATTACCTTGACAAAAATAGTTTAATGGGTCTTGAAGAACAAATACATATATTTTGGCTTAAGAAGGCTCTATCGTTATAGTTTAAACAATACATGAAATGCAGAAAATGCAATATTGTGCACGTTATACAATATGCAATATAATCAGAAAAAGTTCTTTTAATATTCTGACACTTTTTTTTAAGCTCACTTTATTTTTGATTTTACAAAGCAAATTTGTTAAGTTGCATGCTTTGACTAAAAACTATAGTCTCTGATATAACAGAACATTTCTATGCAACAATAAGATTGGTTTGCTGTTACTATATCATGTATTTTAACACAGTTGGAATGCTGTATTGACCAATCAGAAACCTACTGTAATAAGCTGCACCCACTAAACATGGTGTAGCCACATGGTTACCAAAGCACTTGACCTAAGATGGAAATTCAGTTTCTCTCCCACACACACATTAACACATGCCACACTGCCTCACAGACTTTTTTTCAAGCTGAATGCATAATATATTAAATGAAATAATGTTTCTTATGGGGATGGTTGTGGCGTGGAATGGACATGCATTGAATCTCAATGCAGCTTGGATCCCTCAATTGCTGTGATGACAGGGGGTAAATGAGTAAGTGTGTGTGATATGGGGGAGGGCTTAGCATATCGCCTCAGGCCAGTCTGTGACGTCCAGAGACGTACATGAAGACTGTACCCCCCGCCATCCCAGCAGACACCAGCAGACCGCTAGACATGGACCCAGCAGTCATTAGTGAGGTTAAGATTCATTGGCGCTAATTGATGACTATTCCCCCTCTCCTCACATCCTGTGTCCATGGAAGAAGCTCTTGCCTACCCTCACCCCTCCAGTCTTCAGACCCTGAAGACTACAACTCCTAATTGGACCAACTCAACCCCCCACCATTAAAGATTTAGAAGGAAGGCGCCTTGTAAAGCATTGAATTTTACGGAGTTAAGCTCAGGAGATGGTCCATGCTAGACTGTACGGAGAGGCAGTTGGTGGGTGGGAGATATGATTGAGGTAGGCCTATATATGGTGGTACCCCAGGCCTGAAAACTGCCCAGTAAGTACATGAGTGGCATTAGAGGAAAAGGTGTTCAAGCCTTAATTTGACCAGAAGTTTGAGCTCAGATTTGAGCCTAGCAATGGGTAAGCCATGTGGATTATACTCTATAAGTATAATGTACACTCTCAGATAATATGTGCAAAAATTGTAAATTTAGGAATATAGCAGCTTGTCACTGGTTCAGTACCCTCAAAGGGACATCTTTGTGCTGTGTTTACCCCAAAAGTACTGCTTTAAGTGTACATTACCACTAATATGCACCATTTAGAATTAGATAAGATATAGAGTTGTACTTTTAAGGATACTGCCAAATGAACAAGGTGTTGTACCCATAAAAGGTTTTGCACATTTTTGGAGGGCACTGGAGGAAGGGTTGCTACTCAAAGGCAGTGCCCTCCATCCGCCAAGCCACTGCTTGACCTTGGCAGACTAGATATACTGCACTGCTGCAGTTGGCATGAGCAGATGTTAACAAATGCTCACCTTGGCTGGTTTGAGTGGCCGCGGACTGCTCAAGAAGCCATATGACTGACAGGTAAAGCAACCAGTCATGTTTCGTTTTGTGTCACGTCATGTTTAGGGGCGTGGAAAAGTCCCTGAAATAACAGACTGGTGCATAAAACTCTTAAAGATATTTTTAAGAGTAAATGCCGTGAACTTTACATATTTCACAGGCTTTTGAATATCCAACATTTAGTTGATCCAGATTATCGCTTATTTTTTCTTCTATGAGGGCGTTTGGCGTCACAGCATCTTTCCAGGCACACACGTTTCCCAGAAATCCTGTATAATTCAACCAATCCGATGAAACTTATAAACTCCTGAAGTGTTTCCAATTTTGCGTGCCTATTCATCAGACGTTCAGCCAACGGCCTATGGGTAAGACGTCTGAGGCTGTGACTAGGAGTAGGAGGAAACTTCCATAGCAGATCTAGACAGGTGGTGCTGGGGTGGAGGAGGGCTAAATAAAATTCTCATGCCATGCAGTGCTGAGTTTGACCACGTCTGGTCAGAAATAAATAAGTTTGCGTAGATAGAAAAGAAAGAAAAAGAAAGAGCAGATTGTTTGTTCTGGCGGCTTGGAAAAACCAATCAGCCACTCAGAAAAGTTTCATGACTCAAGTATGCATCCATTCATTCCAAAAGTAGTAGTGATGTATGGCTTCATATAGAGTGTTTGAAATGGCCAGATATGCGAGACAGCAATATCCTGTACACTTCCAAGTACTATAATATCTCTGCCCTTCGAAGTGAATAGGACATAGTAATGCTCACTTTCGAATGTATTTTGCCCATTGTGTACCTCAAAAACATTTACAGCACAGCCATTCATATCCGCCAGTTGATTTATTATCACAAAGGGTCAATGCAAAATTTTCAGCCTCTGGCAAGAAATGAATTCTTCCTTTACCATTAATACATCATCTTTCTACTTGATTTTTAATGTTTTTGACTCTCATAGTTGTTGTATTGAATTCAGAAAATCAGTTTGGCCAGTTGTTACCATAAATAATTGATTTAACACTGACATTCAAGTAGAATTTTTCCATGTCTGTGTTAGTTCTATTATGGTTTAAAACTGCCTTTAAAACATTCAAACCACTGACCTTTGGGTCGCATCCAGAATACAAACGACTCCAATGAATACTGATTATACAAATGAATATTTAAGACTTTTATGAGGGAGTATTATGAAACTTTGTGGAAAAAATGTCACTACATGGATATGCAATTATTTGGTGTCCTAGATATCACCTTGACAACCTTGTTGAATAGAGAAAACAAACATACGCACAAAAACAATTTGGTATTTGCTCTCTCTCTGCTAGAAAAGCTTTATCAGACCGTTCCGCTGTGTTTGTGCTCCTGGTG
Organism: Labeo rohita; assembly: GCF_022985175.1. Taxonomy (NCBI): domain Eukaryota; kingdom Metazoa; phylum Chordata; class Actinopteri; order Cypriniformes; family Cyprinidae; genus Labeo; species Labeo rohita. The sequence goes on from NC_066875.1 coordinate 6,071,033, forward strand.
CGGCCCACTCATTGGGCCCGTGTGATCTGGAGACTGGGTGAGGAATGTGAGAAGCATCTTAGGAAACATGAGCTGCTATTTTCCCACAAGCGTAAAAAAACAGATGCCAGTGCTCTGGAATCCTAGTGACGCAATGCTTTCGTGGAAGGGCCAGAGAGGAGGAGAAAGAGGGAACGGAGGAGGGCAAGAGGGTGAAAGAAAGAAATGGAGGGAAATGGACGTCTGGCTTGAAAGAGGGAAAAGTAGAGAGTAGGAGAGGCAGCTGTAAGTTCACTGGGTCTCCGCTGGGACAGGTTCCTGGCCCCTGCTGTCTCATTTTTTTCTGTAGGAACATCTGTGAAGGAAGACCATTAATTGTTTGTTGGCTAAGTGATCATTACAAAAGCAGATGCTTGATGCCTTTTTTAAGATGCAAGAATAGAGACAAAGAGAGTGAGCAGAGCGCTAGAGCAAAAGGCAAGAGTATGTGCTCCCTCAGGCTCCGATCGAGAGGAATACCATCAGCAGCATTTCTTCACCCACCCTAATTTCTCATACATTCAGATACCCCTTTAAACACGAAAACATTGCACATCAATGCCTGCTCCTCCATCTCTGCCTCTCCTCCTGCTCTAATTATCGGTGCCTCTGTAATTGCTGTTATATTCATCATAGCTTTTGGTATTTATAGGGTCTGTTTTGATCATAGTAATAATGTCACTCTGGAATTCCCATGCTTGGGAGGAGAAGAAGAAAGAGAGAAAATGAGAAAAGGAGAAAGGGGGAGGGCCGGGGCTGATGTTTGGATCCTGGCAGACTCTCTCAGACATCAGTTGCAGTAGGGGCCCAGAGGCCACTGCTCCGGGCTGCTCTGCTGCTTGGCTTTAGGTGACCCGGGTCCCGTGTGGACGGGGCCTGGCGGGGCTGCGTGCTCAATGGAGCTACGCTGAGCCGAGCCAGGTCTCGCCTGCTGGGGGTGTTCGGGACCAGAGCTGCGCTGAGTTTTGGCGTCCCTGGGCCGGAGGAATTGTGGTCTCATTTTCCTTGACTTTTTTGCTCTTATTTCCTCCCTCCCTCCTCCTCTTTCTTAATTTCTGTTCCTTCTTTTTTTTTCTGCCTTTTCAATCCCATTCAATCCCTGCTGCTTAAATGGCCAGTTAAACAGATTTTTGCTCGCCACAAATCATGGCTACATTTAATAAAGTCCAATTAAGTCAAACTTATTTTAAGTAGCGCTTTTCACAATACACATGATTTTTTCAAAGCAGCTTTACGGATATGTCATGGTGTTAATGTTTATAATAGCTTCATTTCTTCATGTTACATTGACACTACCGCTCAAAAGTTTGGGATCAGTAAGACTTACGTTTTTTAAAGAAGTCTCTTATGCTCATCACGACTGAATTTATTCGATCAAAAATGCCGAAAAAAAAAAAAAAAATACTGCAAAATGTTATTACAATGTAAAATAATGGTTTTTATTTTTATATACTTTAAAATATAATTTACTCCTGTGATTAAATCAGCTGCCATTCATCAGCTGTTACTCCAGTCTTAAGTGTCATATGTCAGAATGCATGCTGATTTATTATTAGAATTATCAATGTTGGAAACAGTTGTGCTGCCAAATATTTTTTTTGGAACCTGTGATTCTTTTTTTTTTTCAGGATTCTTTGATGAATAACAAGTTAAAAAGAATAGCATTTATTCAAAATATAAATCTTTTCTAACAATGTATATCTATTCTATCACTTTTTATTAATTTAACACATCCTTGGTGAATAAAAGTATCAATTTCTTTCAAAAAAGAAAAATAAAAAATTATTGACCCCAAACTTTTAAACAGTAGTGTATATTGTTAGAAACGATTTCTATTTTAAATAAATGTACTTTTTAACTTTTTATTCATTGAAGAGTCCTGAAAAAAAGTAAATATTAAGCAACGCAACTGTTTCCAGGACTGAAAATAAATTAGAATATTAGAATGATTTCTGAAGTCTTACTGATCCAAAACTTTTGAGCGGTAGTGTAGCTGTTTACATTTTGCGATTATACAAGCAGTCGAGTAGCTGAGATATGCTATATGGTATATATTGCTATTAATTACTCCTTTTTTGTTGTAGAACAGAAAAGGAGAATTTTTAAATAATGTTCACGAAGCACTTTTCCATAAAATGTTTATACGACGGTCCAACAACCATGCCTGTCCATAAAAGCACCATAAAAGTAGTTCATATGACTCGTGTGTAAAATTCCAAGTCTTCTGAAGCCATACAACACTGTAGCTTTCTGTGAGGAACAGGCCAAATTTGGCATAGGATGTCAGTCATCTCAAAGACTGGTTCTATGACTGACGTTTTTTTCTTTTCTTTTTGCAGAACAGCAGCTTATAATATAGTGCACAAGTCACTACTTTTATGGTGCTTTTAGTTGATTTTTTTTATTTTTATTTTTTTCTGATTTGGAGCTTGAAAGCTTATGGTCTCTTAGCTACTGTTGTATAAGACTTGAAATCATATTTTGAAAAAAAAAAATAAAAAAGCAAAATTAAAAAAAATTTTTTGATTGGCACAAGGATAAAATAGTTAATAAAAGTTGCAAGAATAAAATAAAAAAATACATGCAAGTAAACAGTGACAGATTTTTTGTTTTAAACAACCTTAGTGCGTTGACATTTATACATTTAGGCTTTACTATTTGGTGGGCTTGTTTACTGGACATTTTTCTCTAGTAGTCGACAGCATGCCACTTGCAATGAACATAAAATATTCTTCTTGAAATGTGTTGGAGTAGGTTGTGGAGACCTCACTTAGTCCAAATCAAGCACACCTTTCACTAAGAGCCATGACTGACCTCCCCGCTCTTGTACCCACAGCTCTGTCCCTCTCCACATGTCTCTCGCTCTCTTTCTCTCCCCGTCTCTCTCTCCCCCCATTTCTGCACAGCTCCCAGTGTTTGGGTATATATTTACCACCCTTGTGTGAGGCCGGGTGAGCGGGCCAGGGGAATGGAAAGGAAAACAATCATGCCCTCTCTCCTGGCCCTTCGGAGCAGGCCGCCTATAAATAACCACGGGTGGCGCGCCAGTCCCACCGCCCGTGGCATGGGAATCTCGTCTCCTTCAGCCCAGCCCTGGGCTGCTCGACCACCCTGGGAACCCTTCGGCCAGGCCACTAAGGACGGCCGGCAGGCCGGAGCAGTCAAGGCTGACGGCAGAGGAGGAGAGCTCTTTCTTCTTGACTTTCTTCCAGCCTTCCTTTGAGACTGTAATTGTCTGTCTCTCTGTTGTGTCTCTAAGGAGAGTTGCTGACTGTTTCATCCCTCTATACCTCAGCCTCTACGGTGCATCCTTCTCTTTCAAAGCAGTTTTACACTGCATTTAGTCTGTTTTTGCCTTATAAAGATTGTATGAATATGTGCTTTTAGAAGTGTTAGAAATCCGGTTTGTGGAACTCAGATGAAGCGTTTGTTTTACCCCACCGAAAATTGATTTTGACTTTCAAAGGCTTGCTCTTCACAGCGCTGTCTTCCATGTCAGTGTGAGACAGGTTTAGCTCACATTTTTGGAATTTGAGGTAATAGTTTTAAACTGACAGACTAAACATCACTCTTCTTGACTGTTCCACTTCTGAATAGTAAATACTTACACAGACGCACACACTCAAACATGCTCTTAAATTCTAACACACACACATGCAGAGGCAGACTGTGAAAATGAATCTGTTAGCCAGTGGTAATAAAGTTCTGAAGGTTTGTTATGTTATGCACTAAAGCCACGATATACCTACAGGCAGTTTTGTCACTGTGTTAGTCATAAACAACCAATCCCTCTGACACCGCAATACAATGGCAGGGTTGGGCACAATGTGGAATTTAAGAATTGGCTTCCTTTCAATGCATGAGTTGGAATTTAAATGGGCCACACCCAGCAAGATGTTGAATTGAATTGATGAAAAGTGAAATTTTAATTGTAATGAAAATGAAACAACAAAATGGAAAAATATGTTGTTGTTTTTTTAAATATAGATTTTTATAGATTATATGTTTATTCAGAATATATATTGGAAATGAAATCATATTTATTACAGAACTGTGATAGTTCTTAACTGCCAGTTGTGCCTTCCTTGTCACTTTTTCTTTCCTTTTAAGCTTTAGTGAAATATGTCAGTCGTTTCAAAATGTGAACTTGATTTATAAATGATATCCCAGATAATATGAAAAGCAAAACTGGGTTATTCGCTTTTTTTCAGCTCTGTTGGCTGTACTCTCTAGTATTAAACAGAGTTTTTGTAACAAATCCACCGCATGTCTGCTTTTTTCTTCCTTTCTGTTAACTACTACCCTCCGTTTTATGTCTTGATAGATTTTCAGTCCTTCCCTTTAGCCCTTAATTTTTTTTTCTACATACCCCCATTTTTCTCTCTTCCTCACGAAAACCCCCTCGCTCCCTCTCCTACAAGGCACACTTGTTATTTCTTCCTACAAGGTCCCGTAATTAAGTTTGACATAAGCGAAGGGATTAAATATGTGGTTTGGGAGGGGGAGAAAGGGGCTCTGTTACAATCTCAAGGCCAGCTGTAAAATGGAACCAGATTGCGACACTTGGAGTTGGAAAGTTTGGGAAAGCTGCCGAGACTGAAGCTGTGTGTTCGTACGGCACTGGAGTATGAATCCCTCTGCAGCGTAAGTGCGGCCAAGAAACTACTGCTCCCCCTAAAATCCATCCCCTCTGAAAACCTGCCCCAGCTTACATGCTAATAGACCACAAGCCCACCAAAGCCCAAATGCCATGCGTCCGCTGACCCCCTCATGCCATCATGCCACAGATCAAATGGTGCATTTTAGAGTAGGCAAGACTTCTGTTATATAGACATGGTACCATGATATCCACATGATATATCAAGATACTAATATCATAGTATTTCTATGGTGCATGTCCAAAAGGCATGGTATTACTATGGAGCATGGCCCAGAAACATGGCTTTTCCCATTATTTTTCTGTCTTAGAAGAAAATGTGGTGTTTTTGTGGCTTTTGCATTTATACTATAATTATTTGGGAAATTTTTAAAAAATCAAATCAAGCACATGCTATATACTGTTTACATGCGCAGAGGATGCATTAAAAACTGCTAAAAAGAACACAACATATTTGAAAAGATCAATATACACAGTAGGTACATTAATTCCCATTAGTGTAAGTTTATTATTATTGTTGTTATACTATTATAATATTTGTAATATTTTGAATTACATAATTTTTGTATTTTTGGTTTTCTCTTTTGAGCTACTTTTGGTCATTTTGGTTGTGCGTTTTTGTCTTTTTTTTTTTTTTTTCCCATAAAAAAATAATTTATCTCTTATTTTCCCATAAGAGTGGGTGCAGCCATTTGTAAGTTTAATGTGTCTAGCTTCCAGTGTCATCTGCTTCCAGCTATATTTAGCTGTACAAAACAGCACATTTTGCTGCTTGATATTGCAAACTGGTGTGTCTTACCATATTATTTTAATGTATTATCTTAATTATGAACACAACGATTTGTAGTGCAAACAGTTTTACCGTTTACTACACTTCATTATTATTCTCGTTATATCCCCACAGCAGCTTACGAACCGGGAGTCTGACACATTACCAGAAAATAGCTTACTTCCACATTGAAAAATAATTCTTACTATTAACTAGTTGCTTGTTAGCATGCCTATTATTAACATATTGGCTGTTTATTAGTACTTACAAAGCACTTATTCTGCATGACAATATACTTAACAACTACTTTACTAAACATTAATTAGGAGTTTGAGGCAAAAGTCATAGTTAATAGTTTGTTAATAGCAATAGTTTGACCTTAAAGTGTGGCTTTTTAAACTATAATAACACTGATTTCCTTATATTGTTGCTGGTTCGTATGTGAAAATGAATACGTTTGTTCATATTGTAATATCCTCTCCTGCAATCAAATGCATCTGATTGGTCAGGTCTTTAGAAACTGACACTGATGCATTGCATCTCAGAATTGTTTTTTTTTTTAACTTTGTGCACCCTGGAAAAACATGGCGTGTGATGCTGAAAAAAATGTAGAGATGTAGCATAACAACCAAAGCAGTTCATCTAGTGTCTTTTTACATAGACCAACAATTAAACAAATAGTGATGACGGAGCGCAAGAACATTTTCTGTCTCAAAGGTTCCTCAGGCGCTTTTTATTTCACCACTACTTTCTTAATCCTAAACCACCGTTCTTTTGATCGAAATATTACCACCAAGCCAAGGGACTTCCACACAAAACTGCTCAGCCTGTTCAAAGAGCATCGGCCGCTTAGGTCAAAAAACCCTTTTCATATCGTGGAAGATATATATGTATAAATGAATAAAAATAACACGTGTTCGGAGGATTATTACAGCAGGAAGAGAGATTTCAGTCTTTTGTGCCAAAGACCTCTGCTTCTTTAGTCATAGGACTTTGGCCTCCCACGCCAAAACCACTACTGCAACTCTCTCAAAGAACCCTACATTCCTAAACAAAACACAAGCTCTCCCAGCCAAAGCTCTGACACTCAAGCCGCCAAAACAAACACACGCTGCACCCTTTTCCCTCGGCCGCCAAGCGTACATATGATACATGCTCTGTAGCTGTTTCAATTATCACAATTTGAGCCGTTTCTTGAAATGTTGATTCACCCATTGTTTGCCTTGAACTTTGTAATTCAACTCCGCCGTCAGATGCACGGATAATTTGCTGTCTGCTCTAATGAGTTCAGTGTTGCCGAGAGCCGGTTCACTAGCTAGCGCTCGATCCTCGACGCGGAGCGTGGAAACGCGAGCCGTGATGGTCACGTTGTGAAAGAACACAGCATCGCCATGAGATTTCCCTTCTCCGTGAACTCTGTGCGGTCTTCGGCGGGAACTTTGCATTCTTAAATAACTCTGGCAAAAACGTTCTAATCTTAATGAGTCTGAACAGCAAATCTCTCATCTGCGGCAAAAAGGGATTAGGAAAGCAGGGAGAAAAACACTGCTGTTCCACTTTGATGAATTGTGTTTAGTAAATCCCTGGGTATGAAGTTCCTCTGACGAACAAAGCGCTGGAGAAGCATGGATGTTTTTAGACAACATAACTTATCAGAGAGAAACAGAACATGCATTTAAGGGGAAATACAAAGGAAAAGCAGATTCGTCACTTCGGCAAATGATAAAAGTGGTTAACTCTTTTTCTCAATCCACTTAGCTAGTTTTGGTTAAAAAAAAATCAACACAAAGTAGCTTTGCACAAATTAAAGGCATTGTGTTTCTCCCCGTCTTATCATCCTCGTGTTTATTTATTTTTACATGATGCACAGGGCCTTTGTTAACAGTAAATAAATAAATTGATAATTTCCTGCCTCTTAGCGGAGATGCCATAAACAGCTGTCATAGTGATTAAGGAGTTAATGAATAGGCATAAGCAGAGACCATGAAGCTTTGCAGTTTTGAAGCAAATTGGAAAGTTACACTTGGGTTTGGCTTTACTTAAAACTTTCCCATGCCTGAGCTTCAGGCTTTGTTGTAGGTTCATTTGATTCATGGTGTGTACTAAAATATGAGAAATGCAAATTTAATCTAAAATTAATGATGACAATACAAATGCTAGACTTAGTTTGTTGCATGTCATACTGCCATTCAGTGTTTTTAAAGTCTTTTTATTTGATCAAAAATACAGAAAAAAATATAATGTTCCTGTGATGCCAAGCTGAGTCTTCAGTGTCACGTGATCCTTCAGAAATAATTCTAATATGATAATTCATTTTAAAAACAGTTGTGCTGCCGAATATCTTTCTATTTTTCTGTTGATTGATCGATTGATTGAAGCCTGTGGTACCTTTTTTTTTTTCTATTGTATCTTAAAAAAAATAATCTTTTGCATTTATTTATGCTACCATTTAAAAGTTTGGGGTCAGTTTAAAAAAAAAAAGATACTTTTATTCTGAAAGGATGTGTTAAAGTGATAAAAAAAATAATAGTAACGACTTATATCATTAGAAAATTATTCTATTTTTAATTAACACTTTCTTTTTAACTTTTTATTCATCAAAAAATCCTGAAAAGTATCACAGATTTCAAACAATTAAGCAGCACAACTGTTTCCAACACTCATAATAAATCAGCATGTTAGAATGATTTTTGAAGGATCATGTGATACTGCAGACTGGAGTAATGATGCTAAAAATTCAGCACTGCATCACAAAAATAAATTGTATTTTGAAGTAAATTAAAACAGAGAACTTTTTATTTTATATTGCAATAATATTTCACAATTTTACAGTTTTTTCCCTGTGTTTTTGATCAAATAAATGCAGCCTTGATGAGCATAAGAAACTACAATAAAAACAAAAAATCGTACTGATCCCAAACATATGTACATTTACAATTTACATCCTAAATTTTAAGATTAGCCATTGTTAGGGCAGGGGGAAAATAGTACAATTGTACACATATGATGAATATTTTCACACTTGACCTCTGTTAATGTGGGAATACGGCATGTTCCTATACATCTGGTCACCAGGAGTCTTCTCTTGAGTGACAGATAACATCTGGGAAGTCTGTAGCTATCACAGGATACATGGGCCCTATCTACTCCTCCCTCCCCTTATTCAGACTCACTCTTTTCCTCTATTTCCTTCTCCCTTTGCATTATTCGGTTCATTCATGAACATATCCCTCCATTATTGATTTTCCATTAACCCCTTCCAATCTGGGAGGATTGAGGCGGATTGATGCATAAACACCCATTTCATCGATCGGCCATGCATCACTCATGTACAGTATATAGCATTTATTTCTTTATTTATTATAAAGGATGTTATGTGTAGGGAAACAGGGCACAACACAGGCAGGATTTTAATTTGTGGTCATAAGCACAATGGCTCTAAACATCTGAGGCACATGGAGGCCATGGCTCAGATGGGCCTATTTTTGTGTGTGCGTGTGCATGTTTAAATATTCCTTTTTATGCTTTTCATATGTCGTTTGATGCCCCATGTTTTCTCTGTTAAATATTACTCTTGCTTTCTCATTGATTTCTCTCTGTTTCTTTCTCCACCTCCTTTCCCATCTCTCTCCACCCCTCCTGCTGTTTCTGACAAGTGCTTGCTAATGCTCAAGTAGCACAGTGCCTCTAGGTCACACATGTAGACGTGCATCAGAACTAAAGACACGTAGTGTTCCCATTTGAATTGACAATTCCCTGACAGAACATCTATGATCATCCAATGGGTTGAGCTGTTCTTTGACATCCATCTTGAGAAAGTGCTGCATGGGCCTTAACATGGGTAAAGATGGAAAGTGAGCCATTGTGTTATAATATGTGGCATAAGAATAGACTGGCATGTAGACTCTTATTTAAGAGGTTTTAAATCAAGGGTCTGTCAGCTACATACACTCCCATGTCATTTTCTGTGAACGAAAGTTATTGTGTGTAGAAGTGGGTGGAAGTCTGTACTGTATATTTCAGCTTTTCCACATACAGTATACAGTGGGATCTAAAAGCCTGAGATTACACTGAATATATAGTATTTATTTATTTGAAAAATAAGAGAATTCATGCAAGACTTCAGAATTTTTGTCACATTGATCATCTGAATTCCTTTCTTCCACTAAAGCAAAACCTTTCAAATGATGCTAGATAATCTGATCATAAGGTTTTCTATAAACTTGTGATTTTTATGCAGTCTGAGTGTCATTAAAGGGAGACACTCAAAACAGGGAGACAAAACAACCCTAGTAAAAAAAAAAAGTAATAGATTTAACCTTTTAACTGTTACTCCCTATCTTGAACATAGACATGAAAATGCACTATCCAAGGTTACATTTTTATAATTCATGAACAAAAACATTTTGTAATATGATTTTGATGTACAATTTCCATGGTAATGCAATGTCTGATTTTTAAAATGGTTTGCAAAGGATGAATTTCGAGATTTTAAGTTTTCAGTTGATATATAATTTCTTAAGATTTATATTGTGTGATTGGGAAAAAGACAACGAAGAAAGTCTGTTTGTGAACTCCTGTTATGATGTAGATGTTTGAGGTGCACTCTTGTCATAAATTAATCTATTACGTTTCATACATAATTTGTAACACAAAAGAGTGGTAAAATATCTATTTAGGAGTCTTAGACCTTCCCAGAGATATATAGTTTGTAATGATTAGATTACAGTTTATTTGTAATATGGTGAAGTAAACAGAGCGGACGGTGACAGTTAAAATGCATTTATTTAATACTAAGTATAGAAAATAAAAATTGTAATTAAACTTTATTTGCAGTACCACTTGTGCACAATGCACATTTCTTAATATTAAGCCTAAGATATGTTTTAATGACACTATTGATGAGGATTGTTTGATCTTTAAATAATATCGGTCTTTAAATGCAAGATATTTAAAGTGTACCTCAAATATACTTGCAATAGTTCCACTTTAGCGCAATCAAATATACTTAAACATATCTTTATTTGGACTTCAGCACTACTTCCGCACAATTAAAGTGCATTAAGTACAAAATTAGCTGTTCCAATTTAGCAGTCTTTAAATATACCAGTTTAATATACTGCAGCATATTTTTATTAGGTACATAATATGTGAATGTATTTGTATTTTAAATACGTTTTAGTATATGTATTTTTCGCTAGGGAAATACTAAGATACTAAAGTAATTTATTATTATTATTTTTCCTTTTTTTCCCCAAGTTGCTATGCTGATGTAGCACATAATTTGTGAAATTATAAGGTAAAATTACATCATTTTTAAAAAGTTATATTAGATTATAAAAATGTAAAATTCAACACCCCTCTGTATGACTGTGTGCAGGTGTTTATGTGGAAAGAAGCAGTTTGCATGTGTTTAGAGTCAGACAGATTGCAGTGTATGTTTTGCATGTGTATTTATTCCTGTTCAGAGTGTTTGCGCGAGACGGAACGCGTGTGTTCGTGCTTTTCTGTTTGTCTGGGAAGCACACGAGAGAGAAAAAGTGAGACGCAGAGAGCAAGAATATTTTATTGAGGCATGGCGCGCCTGTACCGGTCCAGCCGTCTGATGTACAAAGAGCCTAGAGGAAGGAGGTTCACAGCTGTTTGTAGACTATACGAATAGGAAAGGTCAACGTCGTAATGCGGCACGTTTCTGTAACGCATTTTCATTTCGCCCCCTTTCCACCGCGGAAAAAAAACGCCACTTCGGCTTCCTTCAGTAGCACTGGTGCATTTAAATTACTGTTCTTGCCTGGAGAAGAATGGTTCAAGCATAACCCCATTGTATTCTTTGATAAACTCTGTAAAATGCACAGTATAAGCTGGGGGAAGCAGCATGGTTTAAGGGCACAATTGGCGTGCAAATTTACCATGGAAAGTTCCGCCACCCTTCCTCTGCCGAGGAAGAGAAGGATGGAGGGAGAAGGGTCTGACTGTTATCTGTAGATGCAGGGCAGAGCAGGGAAGATTGTCTTTGTGTTTGTCATCTCGCTATGGGGGCTCAGCTGTAAAGGAACAATAGTGCTCTAATCCCAGCTCTGATGCCAGATTAATATTCAAGGCCACCAAAATATTAATTCCAGCCAAGAGCAGCGCATGCAAAATATTGTCAAAACACTCAAACAAATAAAGACAACAACGAATCGAGAACACACAAAGAAGACTCTCCAGCTTGCTGCAGCGCTGTCCGCACACACACTCACACTCACACACACATCTCCGTATAGAATTTGCTGTTAATCTTCATAATAATTTCGTTTTCAAAGAAGACTGTTTGAGGTGTGCTATGTTGTTTTTCGCAGATTGTCTTCACTTAGCCAGGGGTTTTATTCCAGGATTTGAATATTTACAATTTGAAATAATGGAGGTTGTAAAAATAAACCCTGCTTTATGCTCTGTAATCCACACGGCTCGAAATTGCCTCCCAACTTCAAAGACCGTCCTGGAGTTGTTGGCCATTAATATGATTTGATGCGAAACTGTTGCAGCCACAGGAAGTGTCCGTTATAATTTTTTTGTAGATGTTTGGATTTTAATGACAGTTTCATTAACTTTTGTACTAGGGCTGTCAAACAATTAATCGCGATTAATCGCATACAAAATAAAAGTTAGAGTTTGCCTAATATATGCGAGTGTACTGAGTAATTATGTATATATAAATACACACAAATTAATGTATATATTTAAGAAAAAATATGTTATGTAGAAAATATTTTTATTTATATATAATATAAATTTTATAAAAAATTATAATACATACATTTTGACAACATTATCATCATTGTTTTGGTGCATGAAACCATTGCTTGGTTTGAAATTACTGTTCATTTTTAAATTTAAAGCTATTTAAATTAAAGCTCTTGAGTCAAATGTCCTTTGTAGTTTTTTTTTTTTTTTTTTTTTTTAGTCAAGTTGACTATCTGAGAATTTTAGTCTAGTTTTAGTCAAATAAAATTTCACGTTTTAGTCATGCTGCATAATGCTTAAATTGATAATCACAATTATTTTGCTCAACATTATATCACAATTACAAATCATGATTGTTGTAATTTGAGAAATTACAACAGAATTATAGCACTTTCTCTTAGAAATGTGCACATGGTTTATTTTACATCATCTTGTTTACTATTTTATTATATTATTATACATATAAACACTCTTTGTACATTATGAAAACTAAGATTCTCACAAAAGCTGAATTCCTAATATTAATTCCAGTAATTCCAAATTATATTTATTAAAACAGTTATAGCACAGAGGTTGCATAAGTGCATTTATTCAGCAGCCTCAGTCACAAACAATATAGGCCTAGTCGAGATCGATGTTTGGATTTATTACAGTTCATCACTGATAAAGTTTGTTGAAAGATTTAGTCACAAACAGCGCAAATGGCTGTATAAAAGAACACAGACTGGCAGTATTACACTTTCATTTGAGCAAAATATCTCTCTAGAAATCACCAAACTCCATCTTAAATGTTTGTTGGTGTTTTCAGATTATCAGCACTTTTTCTGTAGTGTAAAATAGAGTGTGTACGAATGGTTGCCAGATTGTGAAGATAAAGTAAATGAGAAGCTCTGATAGAGAAATCTTGACATCTGGCAACCTCAAACGTAAATGTTTATTTATTTATTTATTTGTTTGTTTGTTTGAAGAAAATGTAGATAAATTCAGGTTATAGAGAGTTTCTGAAAAGTTTGGGATCAGTAAGACTTGTAATGTTTTTTAAAGAAATCTCTTATGCTCATCAAGACTGCATTTATTTGATCAAAAATATGGAAAAAAACAGTAATACTGCAAAATGTTATTACAATATAAAATAATGGTTTTTATTTTTTATTTTGGATAAAAAGAGATGATAAAAATTCAGCTTCGCATCACAGGAATAAATTATATTTTAAAGTATATTAAAATGAAAACCTTTATATTATATTGTAATTTTTCTGTATTTTTGATCACATTAATGCAGACTTGATGAGCATAGGAAACGTCTTTAAAAACCATTCAAAATCTTACTGATCCCAGACTTTTGAGCAGCAGTGTATGTTTTAGGCTTATATTTTATCATCAACAATATTGCATATTGATGTAGTCACAGTGTTTAATGATGTTAATGTCATGGAAAGAAAGTTTTCACCATAGCTCTTGTTAACGAAATTGATACTAGTTTATTGTGAGGTTATTCGGTGAAGTTTGTGTGACAAGTTTTGTATGGAGTGACCCCGTGCTTCAGGTTTCGCGTTGAGGTGGCAGGTCCATGGCTTTTCACTCAGAGAGAAGTTGGCAGCGAGGTGATTTTTATGGTTTGAGATGTGTCAGTGGGGTCTTGAAGGTTTCCTATAGTGCCTGACATGTTGAAACGGACACAGGCTAGGAGAAGGTGACAGGTGAAGAGCTTTAGTCAGCGTCATGGCTTGATGAACAATGATGAATTGCCTCTTTCTGCTTCGGCATGGGAATGGGCCAGTGAAGCAGAGCTGAGTGATGGAGGAGAACCGGCGATGGGACGGCACTCAGCGCGGGTTGTCTGGATTGCATGGCTCGAGGTGTTAATGAAGTGTTTGAGGTCCTCTCAGGCTTTAGTATAGGTGCGATCCTTTGTCAGTTAAAGCACAGTCAGCACACGCATGCACACACATGCAGGCGTCTCTCAGTCACTAATCCAACAGCAGGGGACGGGTTGTGCTCCGGCCGACAGTGAGATCTTCTGCACAATGATAAGGTCTAATGTGATCTGGGCTAGTTAGATTAATCTCTCACACGTGGCACTAAATATGAAGGGTCAGCTTATTTTAATCCTCAAATCTCCAGCACACAGACACATGGACCACTGTCTCACAAACTTTATCAATAATCTCACTCTTAATTCCTTATCTTAAGCCTTTATCTGCCTCTCAGACCAACCAAGGAGTGTTTTCAAATGTGTTTTTGATGGGCTTCATGGTGCACCAAAAGATGATAAAAGGGATGTGGGGTTGCAAAAATATTTATTCCAATATAACATTAAGTTTCTGATATTAAGTAAAAGTAATATCAATATCTTCTGTGTAAACTGATATTTACTATAGTTTGCATTTCTTGTTTTGTTTTTTTTTTCCAGCTGAATGTACTAACACTGTTTATTGTACAACAGTTAATTAGACTTAAAAGCTTTCTAATATGAAGTACCTAATGTCAGTATGCTTCAAGTGAACCCATATTTCAAGACTAAGTTTTTCCCCCGATTTAAATGTTTAGTTTATAATTTTTGGGGATGCCACATAACCAGTCCACATTAGCATCTAGCTTATTTTGTCTAATTTTACCTAAGTTACAAATGAACAGTGCTAAAATTGTTAATTGTAAACTAAACTGTCATTAACATATATATTAATATTAAGTAAAAGTAAAATGTCAATACATTTCAAGTGAACCCATATTTAATATAGTTTCTTTTGCATTTTATGTACTTTATTTATATATCTTTATATCAAATTCATTTTTTGTCTAGTTTCTGTGAAGTTACAAATGAAGAGCACTAAAATTGTTTATTGCAAAAAGTAAATGAAAGTCATGAGGGTCAGTGTTGTGAAAGCTGAATAAATAAGCTTTCCACTGATGTATGGTTTGTTAGCATAGGATATTTAAAAATGTTTTGAATCTGACAGTGCAAATAAATAAATAAATAAATAAATAAAATAATGAGAAAAATAACCTTTTAAGTTATCCAAATGAAGTTATTAGCAATGCATATTACTAATCAAATATTGAGTTTTGATATATTTACGGTAGGAAATGTACAAAAACTCTTAATAGAACATGATCTTTACTTAATATCCTAATGATTTTTTGGTATAAACAAGAAATCAATCATTTTGACCCATATAGTGTATTTTTGGCTATTGCTACAAATATACTGTGCTACTGGTTTTGTGGTCCAGGGTCACAAATTGTCATTTTAAATTGTCATTAAATATTCTAATATAAGGTAAAACATATTATCTGTATCTTCCAAGTGAACCCATATTTAATATAGTCAGAGCTTCTTGTGCATTTTATTGTTTTATTGATTATTTTTGACAATGTCACTAAACCTATCCACATTAGCTTCTGCTTAGTCTGGTTTTTATCCATTTTCAAATTAATTTTGCACCACAAACGGTACAATTTAAACAAGTTTAACATCAACAATAAAATAAATGGGAAGTGTTTATTCCTTTTAATTGATTTCTCTATCCCACTGTAAATGCGTTTTGTTTTACTTTATTGTTTGCAACCCAGTTTTGTGGTGTATCCCACCAGTTAAATGTTGTGGGCTTTTAGGTTTCTTCAGGATGTAATTAAATGTGCAGTAGTGAAGTCTAAAAATGAATTACTCATTACAAATGATACTGACTGTCCACTATTCAAAATGCCTTTGGTGGTTAGGGTCCTAACATCAGCAACATATTTTCCCCCCACATTAATAGCATGCTGTTGATATTTGTGTCTGTAAAGAAGTTATCATGATCCATGTAGTCTAGAGTATGCAGTAATGTTTTTACAGCTTTCTCTCAAGCACCCTCAAATAAACCATCACGTGGGTCTGACGGGATCGCCTCGCTCATATCTCTTTAAACTGTTGTTGATATCCAGCCACTGACATGTGACATGTCCTTTAAAGGGAAAATCATGAGGGATGTGTCCAAGCGTAATTGTCCCGTTTTCCTTCTGGAGCTTATTTTGGGGCTGTTTTGCTCTTTGTTGCTCTGATTGATTTGTTCCATAACCGATTTAAATTCACACACGACAAAGATAAGAAAGTGCCCAGATTTTGAGGGAAGTCAAGACAAATTGAGGTCAAAACTTCATTTTGATGCAGTGTCTGAGATCCTCTTGGATTCACGTAGACCACTGGGATTACTGTCTAAAACTGGGGTTATTGTTAAAAAAGGAGAGAAAAAAAAAAGACTTGGTTAATTTGTTATTTTGAAAACCTGTTTTCCTGTCTGAAAGTGTGTCATGTGTAGACAGATGCAAGAATATTTATTCAGACGCTGAGATTGTATTAGGATGTTATTGTTTACTTCGTTACTTCGTAACCCCCCCCCCACAAGCACACAGTTTTCCAATGGTACAGTTTTCTGCCAAAATCCAACCAACACGCATCAATTTGAACAAAGATCGCCCTATTCTGTAGCCTTAATTAGAAGAAAATTGTAAACAGACGCACGCCTTTCTTAAGGGATTATCCATACTTTATGACAGAGCGTTTGAAGTCAGGAAGCTTTCTGAATCAGCATTGCTCAAGTGGGTCTCTTATAGGACATTGTTGTCTTCAATTATTTTCCCGTTATATACGTGTCTGTATGAAGCCAGGATATCATCTATTATTTAGAGATGCAATCGTTTCTGTTTATCAGGTCTTTTTTAAAAAGGGGTTATCTGTATGCATCACTTTTTTGATTAAACGGAACAAAGCGTAATAAAGCAAGAAGGGTTGAAATGGCTGCTCGTCTCTCCTGCTCCGCGGATTCCCGACCTTTATTGTCATTTAATGCGAGCGATGCCGAGCGAGAAAGAGATCTGAAGAGCAGCTGGCGCTGTGCTACGCTAACACACAGGGAAACGGCTTTTACACAAGTTCTCTTACACAAATACACACACATTTGTACTCAAACTTTCTCTGAAGCGCTCTCTTGCACACTATTGAACCCGGGTCTACACAGAAACTGACAGCTACTTAATCTTGCAAACAGTTTAGGCTTATGAGAGTATCTAACACTGATTTGTTCAGGTGCTGATTACTTCTGTGTCCCTTAAACTCGGCTGGTTTCAGAGGGACACACTTTCTTGGAATTTAATTGGACATTGGATGTCAGTGCTAATAAGTTTGATATCTGACATATGGCTTTATTTTTTTTTTAAAAAGTTCATCTTTAAAAAGAAAAAAAAGAAAGAAAATTCTGACATTTTTACTAACCCATTATTCTAAATCTGTGTGACTTTCTTTCTTCTATGGAACAAAAAATGTGACCCTGGACCACAAAACCAGTCATAAGGGTCAGTTTTTTGAAACTGAGATTTATACATCATCTGAAAACTGAATAAATAGGCTTTCCATTAGTGTATTCTTAGGACAGGACAATATTTGGAATAATCTATCTGATTAATCTAAATCTGAAATCTGAGGGTGCAACAAATCAAAATACTTATTATATATTATATATTTATGGTAGAAAATTTATAAATTATCTTCATGGAACATGATCTTTACTTAATTTCCAAATTATTTTTGGCATAAAAGAAAAATCAATCATTTTGACCCATACAATGCGGTCCACGGTCACAAATGTGAAATTTTGAATACTGTACTAGTCACTGTACTAGTCAAAAAAAAAAAGATGCTAAAGCACCATAAGTATCATAAATGTATAATAAAAATACATTCTAAGATAGTACTGTGTTAATACAAAGGAATTTTCTGTATTCCGCTGGATTTTTCAAAGGTGTTTTTCCTGCATTCTGAATTACGCATTACGTTGGGTTGTGTTTTAAGGTTAAATGAAATAACTGGCAGAAAATGACCAGTACCATTCCCATTTTTCTACTGATTTTTCTTACTCTGCAGCCCATCTGATAGGTCACAATGCTTTGGAGACAAACAGGCCATTATTTAAACCCATAGTTTCCAAAATCAAACTTCCAAAGGGGCCTCAAGATGACTTAAAATGATTTCTTAGAAGCCAAAACAACTAAAAATCAAGATTGAAACTGATATTAAATTTCTTATTTTAATTTGTTCCTTCAGAAACCACCATTTTTTTAAGAACCAGGATTCCCACAGTCTTGTAAAATCTGGATATAGGGGAGTTTTTTTTTTTTTTTTTTTTTAAAAAAGCCATTTTTCAACTGGGAGAACTACAAAATCCTAAACATTCATGGAAATTGCTGAGAAATTGCCATATTTGTGAGTTGAAAATAATTTTAAAACCTCATCTCATAATCACAAACAATTGGAAAAATATATAGCTATATTAGTTTAATTTTTATATAATTCCTTACATTAACCAGTATTCAAGGAATTTTCACTGGCAAAATCCAGTTGTTTTAGTAGGAATCCACTGAGTTTCACTTGAGAACTGTCTTAAAGGAGAAGTTCACTTCCACAACAAAAATTTACAAATAATTGACTCACCCTCTTGTCATCCAAGATGTTCATGTCTTTCTTTCTTCAGTTGTAACGAAATTATGTTTTTTGAGACAAACATTTCAGGATTTTTCTCCATATAGTGGACTTTAATGGCACCCGCGACTTCAAAAAGCTCTAAACGATCCCAGGAAGAAGGGTCTAATCTAGTGAAACGATCTGTCATTTTCTAAAAAAATAAATAAATATATATATATATATATATACACTTTTTAACCTAAAATTCTTGTCTTGTCTAGCTTTGTGATGCACATGCGTACTCTGTGTAATCCGGGTCAATACAGTAAGGTATGTCGAAAACTCATATCTCATTTTCTCCTCCAACTTCAAAATCAAAATCAACTTCTACATCACTATTGTATCTTTTTTTGTAAAGGGCATTTGACCTTCTTTGCATGTTCACTTTGTAAACACTGGGTTGGTATGAGATGGGAGTTTTTTTTACACCCTAACTGTATTGACCCAGATTACACAGTACGTATTCGCATGGCAGAGCTAGACAAGATGAGCATTTAAGATTAAAAAGTATATCCTTTTTTTTTTTTTTTTAAGGAAATGACCAATTGTTTTGCTAGATAAGGCCCTTACACCTCAGCTGGGATCATTTAGAGCCCTTTGAAGCTGCATTGAAACTGCATTTTGGACGTTCAAACTCACCATTGAAGTCCACGGGAGATAATTCCTGTAATGTTTTCCTCAAAAAACATAATTTCTTTACGACTGAAGAAAGAAAGGTGTGAACATCTTGGATGACAATGGGGTGAGTACATTATCTGTAAATTTTTGTTCTGGAAGTGAGCTACTCCTGTAATGCAGATTTCGCATAAGTTTCAGTTGGTCACGAATTCACCATGTTGACAGAAAGCTGTTTGGTTTGAAAGTGACTTAGTAGTGAATGGACCTTTTTTGTTGAATAAATTCTATTTGTATTTATTTCTTTTATTTTTCTAAAATCTTACTAATGTGACCACTTTTTCATAAGCAACACTCTTAAAAACTCTTAATAATAAAGGTTCTGTATTGGGCATTAATGGTTCTATATAGAACCTTGAACCTTTCAAATGTAGAAACGGTTCTTTATAGTCAAATAAAGGTTCTTTACATTTTTAAAATGTTCTTCAAAATGGTTATTTGAGGAACTGTTCACTGAAAGGTTCTTTGGGGAACCAAAAATGGTTCTTTTATGGCATCACTGCAAAAACACCCTTTTTGAACCTTTATTTTTAAGAGTGAAGGAACGTTATGGCTCCTTTTTTCTTGTGTTTTCTCCCTCTAATCTCAGTCGCAGACGCATCCACTGGTGCTTAACTGTCCTTTGGAGACTCTGCTATTGGTGATTAGTGTGGCCTTGACATAAACGGCTGGATCAATATGTGATGTAAGCGGTCGGCCAAGGTCACTGCCCCCGCTGTACGATGACCTGGTTGGGTTCGGTCAACTCCTGCCTGATAAATTCAGGGTGACTGACCTTTGCTGACCTAGGCATTGCATGTCGGACTGACCAGAGAGACTTAGGCTGCGGTGGCTGGTCAATGGGCTGATTCTATAATGAAGTGTTCAGTATTGCCTTCCTGTCAGTCAGTAATTAAAGGAAGAGATATGAAGGCATAGATAGGTGTTGAATGGACAAGCGGGCCATTGGCTACAGAATGGCAATGAACAGGCAGTGGAGCAGTAAAGTGACATGTAAACTACTCTGATATGGACTGCTAATGGCTGCCTGGAAGATAGATTAGATGGGCTGCCTGGGAGTGCAGTATACACAACATGAACTGATCTTTAATCTTTGTGATGTGTGAGATTAAAACAATGTCCAAAAAATGTATTTTAAAAAAGTAAATAATTCCTAATTTAATTTAATTTAGTTTAATTTAATTTAATTTAATGCCGGGGTAAACTAAAAAAAAAATGCATTTCAATTTAATTAATTTTTTTAATTTCTAATAAATAGCTATTTTGAAAAGAAAATTCTTGGATTATTATATAAATATAATAATATTATAAATTTGATCAGTCATAATCTTAAATAGCTGTAGTTTGTCATTGAATAGAAGTGTTTTGTATAAGGACTTTTTTTTTTTCCTTTTGTTTTCTAATTTACTGCAGTTCATTCAGATTAGACCTGGTCATGTGGTACACACCCATATTTAGGGCTTTCCAAGTGCAGGTGATGGGAATCCTGGGAATCCCGGCTTTTCAGTCAACCATGCAGCCAGCTGCCACCACCTGAGACCTTGCACATTCCTCCGTCCACTAACTATTTAGTTGTCAGTGATTTGGTTAAGTGGAATTGACTTTTATCTTCACTGTGCTGTGGGGTTGCCACTGGCGATACACATTCCCCCATCCCTCAGCCGCCTGTCTGCTCTCAGCCCCTGTGTCACATCCAGCACATTGCTATTGGCAGCCGAGGAGCGGCTGATCAATAGCCCAGGTCAGGGATGGCCCGCGGCCCTGCTGCGCTGCAGGCTGGGGTATTGATCCAGATCCACTCCGTCCCGCTGCTCCACCCAGCGTAAGGCCATGGTCTGCCCAGTGGAGAAGGTGCGAATGGGGAGGTACAGGCTGAGAGAGCACAGCAGAAGCACTTTTCAGGATGCGTTTGTATGTAACGCACCCATGCCACTGAACTGCACTAGAAGCATAGTAAAGAATAGTGTTGTCTAGTATAGTATGTTGTAATAGTTTTTCTTGTAAAAATGATATTTACCTATAGAGCTTTCTCATCATCTTGCCATATGTGACCCTGGGACACAAAACCAGTCTTAATTAGCATAGGGATATTTGTTGCAATAGCCAAGAATACACTGTAAAAAGCAAACAAACAACAACAACAACAACAAAAAAAAAAAACACATTTTGTTCACTCAACTTAAAATAATGTGTTTACCTTCTCCCTTAATTTTAAGTTCAGTCAACTCAATAAGTTTAGTCAACTTGAGATGCTAAGTTGTACTAAGTGACAACTTAGATATTTGAGTTGACTAAACCAAAAATTTGGTTTGTTAAACTTAAAAGCTGGACTTGTTACCCAGCTCCCTTAAAATTTTAAGTTGAATCAACTCAAATATTTAAGTTGTCACTTAGTACAACTCACTTTCAAGTTGACTAAACTTTTTTTGAGTTGACTGAACTTAAAATTTTAAGGCAGCCGTGTAACAAATTATTTTAAGTTGACTCAACAAATTGGTTTTTACAGTGTACTTTGTATGGGTCAAAATGGTCGATTTTTCGTTCATGCCAAAAATCATTAGGATGTTAAGTAAAGATCATGTTCCATGAAGATATTTTGTAAATTTCCTACCATAAATATCAAAACTTAATTTTTTATTAGTAATATGCATCGCTAAAAACTTAATTTAGACAACTTTAATGGCAGTTTTCTCAGTATTTTGATTGATTTTTTTTTTTTTTTTTTTTTGCACCCTCAGATTCCAGATTTTCAAACAGTTGCATCTCAGCCAAATCCTAACAAACCATACATAAGTGGAAAGTTTATTTATTCAGCTATTGTTTTCAGAATTTGACACTAATGACTGGTTTTGTGGTTCAGGGTCACATATTGGTTCTTTGTATATTCAAAGGTGTAGTGTATTAGCTGTAATACTAGTATCACAAAAAAGAAAATTCAAAACTTACTGTTTTTAGACAGGTTTTCCTATATATCAGTGGCCAGACTAATAGATAGTCCCACTTCCAGTACATAGTTGTGCCGTTTACACCACTTCCCGCCTGCTGGCCTCAGCTCAAAGCAACTAACCATGCCTTTTTCTTTAGTCTTTAAAAGAATTAAATAATAAAAGGGTCTAAAAGTTTTTAAGGAAATAAAGAAGGGAAAACACCATCATAAGAACTAAAATCAAATGAATACAAATACATACATTTTGATATAAAAATAATGTTTTTATTTTCAAATATGCACATTTTCACTCTTAATATGTTCAAAATGGCTCCATTAATGTTTCTTCTTGCTCACTTTTAGTCATAAATTACATGATTTCCATAGATTATAGCCTATATTTTCACTTCAGAATGGCAAAAGTTCAGTAGTTTGCATATTACTGTTGTTTAACATTTCAATCGTAATAAAACAGTTGTCAGATATTAAGTAGCTGCTTGCATCTTACCTCATGCTCTTTCACCATTAACACTGACGTGAACCGTAAAGCCAGCCTTCTTTCATTTAATTGGCCATCTCATTTTTCTGACATTGACAAGCACTGTTATAGACCTCTGATGCAGACCAGCTGAAAACATTTTGTCATCCAAACAACAAACAGATCAGTATCAAGAATATCACATATTGAGGGGTTCAGTTTGGCCATTTCTAATTATTGGTGAGTATTCGTTCCAGTTATTGTCTACGGTGGTCACGGCCCTGGTGCAGAGACAGCCCGGCGAACGTAGATGTAAGCCAGGCATCAAAAAAGTTTAGACCTCCACACTCCATACGTTCATCATCCATCTCGGAACCCCCGGCGCACCTCCTCCTCCGTCCCCTCACCAGCTTTCCTGCCTCGACTGCTTGTTTTTGTTGCAGTTTTAAGTGCCTCTCCCTGGAGCTCCTCATCAACAACTTAATAAGAGCTCTTGGGAACAATTAAACAGCATCTTTAACCCTGCTCTATCCACAGAGGTAAAAATAATCATAAAAATGTTGCCAAATAGAAGAGACTCCAGGGGGACCGTTCAGAAATCACAGTCTGTCTCCTTCTCTGTCCTTTATTCCCTCAACTGAAGCCCAAGCAGCACAGGCGAGAGCTGTCAGAGCCGTAGCCTATGATAGACACATTTACTCGGCTTTCTATCCCAGCCCCATGTGGCGTTCCCTTTTGCTTTTCCCTCCTCCTTTTTTCTCTTTCAATGTTGGAACTGACATGTGAATAAATATGTACTGTCTAAGTGGCTTTGTTGTTGTGTATGAGAGATCTTCCGCAGAGTGCACAATTATGCATGTTATTACAGGAATATGTCTTGTTCTGGTTATGGGGGAAATTAAGTTTCTCCGGAAATTTCGTTTTTGGTTTTTTTTTTTTGTTTTTTTTTTCCTTCTTCTCCTTCTTCTTCTTCTTCTTCTTTTTTTTTTTAAGGAGAAAAAGAGCCCCTAATGCCACAAGAGGAAAAATTACTCAAAGAAATGCATTTATTACTTAATGTAATCTGGAAAATCATAAGGTTTTGTCCTGCAGCAGTAATAAAAATAATTATATATTAATTTTCCGTTCTCTAAAACAGCTTATTACAGAATTCAAAAGACTTGATAGAAGCCATATTGTTCTGTGTCCTCCCCTCCTGAAAGAGATTTAGCCGGCTCTTTCTCAGGGGGAACGAGCACGCAAAGCGAAAAATCTGCACTCACTTATGGAGCATAACTAACAATGGCCTCACCTCCTCTCAGCTCTGCTTTATAAAAGGCAAAGTGTGTGTTTATACGTCTCTACGAGAATCTATTAAATGTGTTTCTTGTTTCATCCTTTGTTCAGTTGCATAAAAGAACTTTTGCTGTAAACGCTAATAGCATGTTTTTTTTTCTCATCCCTAGGTGGCGCTGTCACTCCGAAAGGCTTTTCCACGACTGTGGATGCTTCAAACCAAATCTCATAACCGGGTCTCGTAGCTTTGAAAAAAACCTGGAAATACCTGGAATTATAGGACTACATCATCCCAAGCCCTTGCCAAGGGACTTACTAATAGTGCCCAGGCACTGGATCTGAAAGCTTTACATTCCTCTTTACTTTTGAATACACCAACAGACCAAAAAAAAAAACAAAACAAAACAAAAAAAACAACAAAAACGATAGCTTTAGCACTAGCGATAGATTGCGGCCATCCGCCTGCCATTGCACCAAACCTGCTGTGACCGCAAGGGTTGTGACCTTTCTGGCGCCCACTTCAAACGGACACTTGAAAAGAAGGACGCGGTCAGAGAGGGCTTCCGAGCGGTGGCAACTGAAACCAAAAACCCCATCAGGTAAGGCTGTGAAGTCACTTCTTTTCCTGCTGGCAACACCCCCAAAGCTCCTCGGGGGCTTTTGAAGCCCAGATGGACTCCCTGCGTCCACGCCCACATAGGTGGCTTCTCCTCCATGCTGAGCCTACAGGAGAGCCCACTGTAGATAAAGGCTTCCCGGGTTTGAAGACTCAATCACCTGTCTGCTGCTGTAGGATTAGAGGGAATGTGTGCTGATTGAATTTGTTTGGCTCAAAGATGCTTAGGTGCAGGGAAATCCTGGAAAGCAACCGAGAAGGAGATGGATTGATTGATTGATGGAAAAGAAAGTGTACAGATGTACAGACACATGTTAGCATTGCATATTTTCATCTACATAGTGCACGTTAGTCTGTGCTGCAGAAAGACAAGTTAAACTAAGTCGGCAGCACTTGATTACAACAAAAATTGATTTCGACTTGTCATTGTTTTTCTTAAAAGTGAGTAAATACGCCATTCTTTAAAATGACTCAATATATGTAAAATTATTTTATTTGTGAAAAAAATGGTTTCTTTATATCCAGTTTTGCAAACTATAATGGTTAAAACCATAAAATGATCAAACTTTACAGCTCAAAGGTTTTAACAGGAGAATTAATGTAGCTGTTTTTATAAACTTTCACATTTCTGCCTTAAAAATCTTTCAGAAATTGGCCCTTATTTATTTCCATTTAAGTGCCTCACTGTAACTTTTTTTTTTTTTTTTGAAGAAAACGAGGGCCGAGCCGAAATTACTTTTTGCGGTAATCAACATAATGCCATAAATGCTGTCGATTGAGCTTAACTTGTATTAACCCGGAATATTCTTTTAATGCTTGTTCCTAGCATGAGAGTAATTTTTGCACGTCTGTGATGAGAGATGCGTCATGAACAAATTTCTCACCTTGAATATGAATACTGATTTAGTTTTCAGCCTTCCTCTGACCATTTCACCTGCGTTTGTTGGAGGTTTTTATTTCTGATCTGACCCTTAAAAAAGAGATGCTTTTGGTGTTTTTGGTGATGATGAAGTCATTTCTTTGATTTGAATAAAATCAATTCATTTAAATGTTTCCACATGGAATAGATTGTAAAAACATTTTTCAGTGTAGTTACAAAACAGCCACACAGTGCTGCCCCGGTGACTAGCATATTCGTGTGTAAATGTTAAGCAGTGATATTTTTGTTTTGCTAACATGACAGACATACATGCTCTTTAGCTGTTCAAAATGACGGCATTCGCTGCTCTCGGCGTAACCCTGAATGAAAGTAAATAGTGTTTATAGAATTAAAGCATTTAAAAAGAAAAACAGACGGCCAAGGAGGTAGAACGCAAGACACTCTGGGAATCAGCCAGGTTCCGAGAAGAGAGCAGGGCCTTTGTTTGAAAAGTTCAAAGTAATTTTGCCAAATTTAGGTCATTTCACATTAGTACTCAGCGGGGAGCTGTCATTTGTGGGGAAAGAGAAAGCAAATAAATAAATAAGCTAACAGATGGAGCACTAAAGCTTTTTGTGCATCTTGCTCATATATTATTAGCCAAAAAAAATACAACACTTCAAAGCATTAAGCAAAAAATCCATCTCTGTTAAACTAATTAGTGACTCCGAAATCGGCTCTCGCGAAGGGCTACGTCAAAAGGTATAGAGTTTGAGGGGTCATGCACGCTCACGACGGGACAAATGTAAGTCAGCAGAAGTCATAAGCGGTGAACGCCCCCGTCAGGAGAGCGTAGCTCCCCCCCTCCTTCCCTCCACCCGTCCTCCTCCTTTTTCCCCTCCATCCGAAAGCGCTAATGGAACAGTGCTCTTAGCCCAGGGCTCCGGCACCAGACCCCGCTCTGCATGAGGGATGTACTGCACTGCGGCCGGGGTCGCTCCCTTTGTGCCGGCCCTCCTTGGCCTCGCGGTAAAAAGAGCCATGCATGATTTCATACATGAAAGATATATGTAATTGGACAGCAGCAATGCCTATACGCCATATTTACAATTCTAAACAGAGGATGGGAGAAGCAATTCCCTTTATCTCTCTTGGTCGTAGTCTCTTTCTCTGTGAGGAACGAATTTCTGCATATCGCAGAGCCCGTGATGTACAAAAATACATGAAATGCAGATTATCACACTTCTTATTTGCTTTCATTATGGATGAGTTGAATGTGTCATTTTGACACAGCCCGGCGTCGCCTCGGTGTCCTGTCTCGTCGCTAGATCGGTTGGACAAAAATAGAGGAATTATTCCCGCTGGCCTCGCATTCTGACTAATACTGTGGCGGAGATGCTGTCGTCCGGTTTCTGAAAGGGACGTCCCGATGCTTTGTTTATCCATGGAGAGACAGCATATGCATGTGTGTGTTTGCAGCCTTCATAATGCATCTTTAATAATGCAGTATAATGGAAATATTTTTGGGATTTTGCTAGACTAAATGGTTCTGTATCTAATGCTGGAGAACATATGTCATTTATTTCGAAGTTTACTTTCGACGCGGCAGAATCTGCTTCATGTGACATTTGACGTGTCTGTGTGGGTTGTGTTGGGGACACACACATACACACACAGTCGTGTTGTTTGGTGGCCTGTTTTTGGTGGGATCCCTCCTGGAGTGTTAATGTAGTGCCAAGTTAAACACCTCTCTTGTTAATTGTCCTAACGAGCTCATGCTTTGCCGTGAACGGCTTTTTTAATGGCTTGTTTTATGGGCGTGTGGAGCTCCGAGGCCAGACGGGGTCTCCGCCGACCCTTGCGGGGCCAGCGTTCATGTGCTACTGGCCGTGATGCACAGCTTGTCCCCCTTTTGACGTCAACCCGACCCCCACTTCTAAATTTTGGAGAAGCCCACCTGCCTCTGAGTCCTGGAGGTCACAGGGGCAGGGGAAATGGCAGGGTTAAGCACCGTGCAACCATGTTCCAGCCGCTGTGGTCACTTGCAATTATACCCCAGCTACATCACCCACAAGACCAGTTGCGAGTTTAGGCTTTGGCAGAATTTGCTAGTCAACTTGGCTTTTTCCTTGTTCCTTAATTACTCATATTAATTATTGTTCTTGTAATTACTTGCACATTAAGTTTATGAATTATGATGCTAAACACAAGTTTTGTTTTTAATCTTTAATTTTTGTTTTTATTTTTTTTTTCATTATGATCAATCATAATTAATGACACTTATTTTTTTAATCACTTTAAATCACTTTTTTTTTAAAAATAAAACTTCTGTTTCAGACAATCTTCAACTATTAATTGTTATCCGAATAATTTATTCATATATTCATTACATTTATAAATGAATTGCAAGTTGCACATTTTTCTTGTTTTATATGTGCATTTCATGTTTGTGTTTGTCTTATTTCACTTCTCAGTTCAGACTTCACACACTTCTTTATCTTTATACTCAGAATTACTTAATTAAATACTTAATTTACATATTCAAGTAATTTACACTTAATTACTTAAATATTGTTTACTAGATATTTGGCAGCATAACTGTTAAAATATTTAGTATCTGTTTCA
Organism: Labeo rohita; assembly: GCF_022985175.1. Classification (NCBI taxonomy): domain Eukaryota; kingdom Metazoa; phylum Chordata; class Actinopteri; order Cypriniformes; family Cyprinidae; genus Labeo; species Labeo rohita. Next base: position 6,099,156 of record NC_066875.1, read on the forward strand.
AGTCTAACATACACACACACACACACACACACACACACACACACAGAAGGAAATTAAACAAGACTGCATGGTAGAATGTGTTCCTGTGTTTGTTCTTTCATTTGTCTTTGAAAATATTTGTCAACAAAATGTCATCTGTCTAATATTTAAGCTAACTATTCATGACATTTGGGTCATAAAATCACCCTGTTTCTCGGTTGGAAACTCGGGGTCTCCGCTTAGAGATGAAATGATTTCCTGAGCAAAGCTTTGCACATAATCCTGCCATATATGTCAGATGATAGAAGTGGGGAAGGATTTGCACGGTGACCCTTGGCGGGAGCACTACGTCTCTGTTGCCCTTCTGTGGCTGTTTCCACCTGCTATACATGAAACGTATGTGCCAGCTGTGGATATATAGGCCTGTATGCGATTTGCTTAAAAAATAAAAAAGAGAGAGAGCGCGCATTAGATTATTGTAAGGACAGGAGAGCAAGTTGGCCATATTATGTTTATTATTATATGTTTAGGTTTCGAAGGAATTGGAATAGACAAGGGTTCGATATTGTATGAATGTAGTGAAATCGCAGAATTATTCCGTTCAAACGGAGGTACAGGCCTGAAATGCGCACATTGCATTGCGTCTATATATTGCATGTTCATGTCGAGATGCAAGAAGAGAATCTTCACTTTTCTGCTTTTTTTCTTAATTCTAGAGATCTTGTTTAGATCATTTTGTTGCAGTCCATTTCAAACTGGACAGTCGTTTTATTTCAGCCTGTGTTATTATCTTACCTGCACAAAGATAAAATGGAGGTTGCAGAGAATCGGCGGTATGAGGATGAGCTGGTTTGCAGTTGTAGCTCCTCTGGACGCAGACTTGCTCCAGGCTGCTTTTCTTTCTGATTGTTGTACGACCGTGAACAGATACATTTGTACTGCTTAACCGCACAGACAGAGAGTATGATCCGTTCTTGGATTTTTAAAGGTGTATTCTGCTGTTTTCTTTAAGCTTATGCATTTACTGAGCAACGTAAATGACTGTATATGTTAACGTGTTGGTGTATTGCTTTATAAGAGCTCGTGTTGTTCTAATATCGATAAAAAAAATTACAATAGTAATGCTAGAATTTTGCATACAAAATGCCGAAGTAGATTTTGGATTAAAGTAATAATTGATTAGATGATCGGTGAAGCACACAAACACACTCAGACACACACGGAGCACGCAGGTGTTTTATGATACACTGACATTATTCGATTAACACATTCACGTGTTCGGGTTTTTTTTTCCCCCTCTCAGTATTTTTATGATCAAATAACATTTTTTAAATATTTTTCCAATTATGTTATCCATTTTATACATCTAGATCTTTTTAGGCTGCTGAACAGGTTTCGACTGAAACCGAGCCTAATAACGCCATATACACAATTTTACCAATCTGTATGCAGATACAGTGTTTTTAAAAATCTTTTGCAGAGATTCGTTGTTTTTATTTTATTTATTATTTTTGTTTCACAATTTATTTAGCTAGAATTATAGTTCATATATGTTAATTTTGTTTGCGGATTACACTTGTTTGGACAGTATCAGGTAACTTTAACGAAATCAATAATATTGAAATTTAATTTAAGGATAATTATCAGTTAATTTAGAAATATTTGCATAATTAATTAATGTAAAAAGTTAATGCGTAAAAAAACATTTTGGAGAATCACAACATTAATTAGTGTTGATGAGATGATTTTATAATTAAGATGATAAACTGACATTTATGCTGTGCGTTATTCAAAATGTCTGTTTTACAATCTGCACAAAACAAGAAAATATCTATTAGCAGGAACGTTCTCATTAATTAAAATTAGTTAATTTAAAATTATTCTCTTAAAATTTATTTTAAACACGCATTTTTAAATTGATTTTTGAGTTCAAAGTTAGATTTGCAGACATATTTATTTGCGGTATAGGCTACAAAACATTGAAATGGTGTGTAACAGCACATAACAAAAAAGACACGAACATATTTAGCTATGGACAACCTTTTGATGTATTCATTAACGCAATCGCTGAAATATTTATGGTTAGTGAATCAAAAGTGTGTTATGACACAGTAAAAGGAACATATGTAATCATTTACCCCCGCGTAACCGAAATTTTGCGTTAATTAAGAGCGTCCAGCTCTTTACTCAGTCTCATACTGGACATATTTGTTCCACACGGATATTCTGAGGTATCAGGTTATAGTGTAGCGGTAAAAAATGCATCATTCTCCTTGCATGTGTATGTATTTATTAACAGTACTTTTATTGGTTTTAAATAGTTAATTTATATGTTTATAGCTCAGAAACGGTATCGTTTACGGCGTAAAATGCAGTTCTGCAATTAAACATTCTACATTACTACAATAACAAAATCATGTAAATAAAACTGTGTATTTTTTTAACCATTATACATTGGCATTTGAAATAAGAGATGGCATGTTTTCATCTGTATGTAAAAAAGAACGATGCTGCTCTCCTTCAGTTTGTCTTTAAGGTGCATGATAATTAATACATTCCTTTGACGCGCATCATATTTGATTCCCTCACGTGTTTATCATATCTGCGAGCTGATTTATATCATAATAAGACCATGTCGTTTTATCTGTGAATCTTGATGTTACACAGTCATGAAATAATTTTGCAGTAAGTGCAATATTACTTATTCTGTCTTACAGCGTTTAATCATTTATACACTGCTGTTTTTTTTCTGTATTATTATTATTTATGATTTCCATCATATCTGATTTTTCCTAGCTCATGATATTTTGTTTTTCTGCTTTAAAATTGGCCTCTTTTCAAAAACTCACACAAAAAAGGTCTCCAGTCGTGCGCACTACACACGATTCAACTATGGCTTCGTGCGTAAAGTTAAGAGATTTGATGAAGCTGGATGAAATGTTAAGCAAGGAACCTAGTCGTTTGCCCGCAGACATTTACCTGTATGCCTGTGTGCTTGATTTGACGCAGTCCGGTGACATAGGACACGCATAGATCTGCTGCAGATGGCAGATAGGGAACATATATCCTTGACAAGGCAGGTTCATGTGGTGTTTGAGCCCCTTGGCCAGAGTGAACATAAGAGGGCGCTGCCATTGCACCTGGTAACATGTCCTGCCCCATGCAGCCACCCGCGGCTTCAGGCCGGACAATGCTCCTGTGCTGTCAATGCCATTGAGTCCCAGTGTGATTCAGACCAGCCATGCGCCACAGCTTTCACCTTCTCTGCTGCTGCTGCAGTGCTTGCGCCCGTTGGAGGGCCCGTTCCCAAAAAGCCGCGGCTGTTCACCGGTGACTGAGTTAAAGGTGTGTTAGTTAACCGTGCGGAAAAATGCTAATTAAGCGCTAGATTCTTTCATTAGGGACGCATGAGGATAGAACTCCTTTGATAGCTCTATCCGAATGCAACTTGAACTTGTGTCCCTTCCATATTAATATAGTAGCAAAATCCCCATATATATTTATATTTATACATCGCCTTTTATTAAAGTTACGAGACTGTCGTAGACAGCTGTCTTAATCTCTGAATCTCTGATTTCATTTCCTTACGGTTCGTTTTTGGTCTTTATTATTCAATGGTGGGGGTGCATGAGGGTGAAAAGCACAGACTGTCTTTTTGAAATGCTGGAAAAAAAAAATTACGTATACATACATGCACATTGATTTAAATGTGTTTTTAACGTTTTTGCCCTCTCTAAATTTGGTGAAACAATTCAAACATTTAGTTTCCATCATAAATAGCAACGGATTGTGATTCTGTTACTGCAGTTTCGGGTTCATATGTGAAATTCATTGTTTGCACGGCGATGGACCGAGGTTTACACACACATCTCTAGGCAGATCAATCAGCATGTTCACCAGAGGGGTTGGTCATGCGTATTTGGGTGTCTGTTCAGTCATTCCCAGTCATATTTAGGACAGAGCATTCGCAATTGATTGGACCTAACAGATAAGAAACACATTTAGCCTGTATTAAAAGAGCATGCAGTGACGATTATGTGTGTATCTGCTGAAGAAAACGAAGCTCAGGTGATATTTGCGTCCATAAATACTGCTATCAAGCGGCAGACAGGACCACACTGCATATTCAAATGTGCTCAGATTGGCCATGGCAGGTTACAAAGCGACAGACAAGCTCTGATTCTGTCCCTTTTCACGCACCGGCCTCTTATTATCTCACTGCCCCTCTAACTCTTCTCGCAGTCTATTTTCCATCCATTCATTTTTACAATCCCTCTTTCCCAAGAGAGCAGGCACATCACCAATCCTGAAGATTCTCTCAAGGCAAAATCCGTATGCATATCAAACATATCGACGTTTTATTTTGTAACTTTTCATTTGTCACTTCTGTTTTCCGTCGCACGTGACGGAAGTTTGTTCCTGCGAATGTGTAGTCCTGCTTACTATTTCATATATCTCCGCACTTCGCGCGTCAGCAATAATAAAAATATATGCTTTTAAAACTAGAACTTACATTTACGCGAGCACACACACGGACACCCACGCACATACAGCATCAACTGTCACGTCTAGCCTATATTATTCCACGAGGCCAGAGTGTTTAATATCGCTATTGTTTGTATAATGCATTGATAGCCGTTTTTGATAATGCTTCGGTGCAGTGGATTTTTATAGAGGCTATAGGTGTGTTTCCTCGAAACTCCTAAAGCGAGTTCCATACTGACTGCATGCTCTCCAACATGTTCTGTATGATATGTCATGATATGGAAATAAAATAAAATGCATGTATTTATCATATTCTCTATATTTATTCAAACACAGAATATTTTACTGCAGTGTTATTACATTGAGATATTACATTTCTTCTGATAATGATTATTAAAATGATTTATTTTGTAGCATGTTTATGACAACTTCAATGCCTAATCTTAAAATAATATACACACAACAATCAATTATAATCGTGCAGAACACAATAAACAAGTATTTATTTTCTGACATACAAATGGTATATATTGCCAAATGCGACAGTAAATGATGGCACGGAATTTATCATCATGTGTTCTGAGAAACAATTCGGAAAAATACATTGTCTATAACGGGAGGAAGAGAGAGAAAGAAAGTTACCAAAAAAAAAAAAAAAAACACACACACACTCAACTAAAAAAAGTTACATCTGATCATTTTCCAATAAACATTATGTAATCGATAAAAACAGGTTAGCTGTATTTGGCAAGATTAGGGCCCCTTAGAGTTGTCAATAGCGAAAGTAGTCATTGAGAGAGAGAGGAATTGTCATTTCTTTAGTGAGAATCAACAATAGAATTATCATGAGAAAGGACACTGGCCTGGGCTCAAAGGTCGGAACTGGGATACACGCTTTTGATTCGGGAAGAGGGCGTTTTAAATGACCACCAAGAGTAGGAGAATTGTTTTGGGGCAAAGTGAAAAAAGCAAACCTGTGGAGAAACCCACCGATCTATACTACAGTTGTTACTATTGATCAAATGTCACCTCTTTGAACGCACGCGCTTGAAAGTTACACTACTTATCGAGAATTATTAAAAAACACACAGCATGTAACGCGTATGGTGCCATTTTATCGCTGCTGTCTGTTTAAGGAGCGATTTACATGCTATTTAAATGTCTAACTAAATAAACATGACTTCTGTTCAAATGCTCTGTTTAAATTCTCTTTCAGTTGTAATAACATTAAAAACAACACACTGAGCTGTTTATTGTTATAACGTTAGATAAAGTAAGTCAGTTGCAGGAAAGAAAATGTTCATTAAAGAACTTCTGATTTTTACAATGCACTCTCTCCCTCTCTTCACCTACTGTGTGCTAGTGTGTGAGACAGAGGAGAGAGAGGGGAACAGAAACAGATAATTTCATATATTAAAATGGTTGTTCATAAAATCTACACGGTGCTTTTTGGTTCACCTTTCTGTCGAGTCTGCTCTTAAAGATATTATCTAAAGAAGCATCTCTTGTCATACATTGCTCATCGTCTCAAAGTGAATAAAGTACGTAAAATGCTACACTGACAGGAATTATATGAATTTGTCCAGAAAAGCTAAAAAGAGGGAAGTGCTTGCTTTTGCGCTGTCTAGTTTTTGCACAGTTTTTCCTCGCATTCGGTTGCAATGTCTTGATTCTTCCTCGTGCACTCATCTCAAGATCCAGCATGATGGGACAGACCGTGCGTAAATACAGGCAGTATATCGAGGTGTTACTACGACAGATAAAAGTCCAGTTTAATTTATTATACTTTATAACGATTTTACAAATGTTATGTTACATGCAAAGTATGTTGCGTGTTGCTAACTTGTCGTTTTCAGAAATACTTTGTATTTACTTTAGAAAATGACAATACTAAAATATAATCCTATATCATGAAATGATAACATTTAACATTACACGGTGTTTTTAAGTAGCTCTTGTGTGCATGGAAGTTCAGAAGCTCATCCTTACAATTAGATTTAAAAACTAAAGGTGCTTTGCCAGTACATACAGTGCTTAATAGCCTACTTTTTGTCAGTACTGTTCTCGGCATGTTTTTAAGTTTGTTGTTCACCGTAAGTGCATATACACTAAAATACACCAAGGTGTTTTGCTTATTTAACGTTTGCAAAGATAACGCGTCACTACGAGTGTTGCGTTATATTAACGTCTACATAAAGCCGCCTTTGTTTCACTTTTGCCTGTTCTAAAAGAAAAAAAAATCTAAACGGTGTTTATCCTGTCATAAGATTTATTTTTTTATTATTAAATAAGAGGCAGCCAAAAGTGTGTCGAACTTGTTGGGGGTTGTAAGCGCTCTAAAGTTGGCGTTTTCGCGGTTATAAGTGCGCTATTTCATTTCTTAAACATACTCGTTTTGATTCGTAAATCTAAAACTAGCGTCTGGCGAGCAAATAACACAGGCGCGAAAACAATGTGCGGCAGGGGCTGCGTGCGCGGCGCGCCTCTCCACTATTAACTTTCAGTGTCTTCCTTCTTATCCAACTCTTACTTTGTGCTGTACTTAATTCCATATTTTCAATTCCCGATCACTACTTTCCTCTTTCTCGTTCTCCATCTATCCATCCATCCCTCCCTCCCTCCTCTATCTCCCTCCTCCCTCTCTCTCTCCTCGGCTCTCTGCTGAATCTTATTGATCCAGAAGGTGGCTAATTAGCCCTTCCCGTCGTGCCTGTGTAATGAAGCACATGCGCACTGAATTAATCACAGCCATTTTTTGCAGGAAACTAATTAGCAGGAATAAAGATCCAAAGAGTTTTTTTCTTTTCAATCATCAGATCTCACTTTCACCTCTTCCTCTCTCCCTCTAACACAAGACTCATCGCCTGCTTTGCATCCAAATTATTTTTATATTGCCTTTACAACTAATACTCCGGTTTTTTACTCTCCGCAACAACAATGATCTTTCTTTTACCATCATCCTAAACGCAAACTGACCAAAAGGGACTGCCTTGATGGGATCTTTAGCCAAAGCGTCTCAATACTGGATTAAAAAGCAAGGATCTCAAAGCGGCAGCCAAACATTGTAAGTTGTAACTTTGCTTTCTCTTTCTTTCTGTCTCTCTCTTTAGCGTTACGATTCTCTTTAGTTTCAATAACAGACTAAAGCGATGGCTTTCGGGATTTCGCCGTATCAGCCCCGGCTTTGCCTATTCTCCTAGCAGGATAAAGAACAGCCGATCGCAAGTTATTTTCATGCAAGTTGCTTTTATTTGGTGCCGTTTATTAGTATCGTTACCTGTGTTTACATCTGGCTTCGTCCTCGCTCTTCTCATGACTGGAAGAAAAGAAAAGGGCAAGACAGCGATTCCTTTTCCAAACAGTTGGATTTAAAAACACACTTCTGCATGTTCGTGTATTCACACGGGTCACAAAAGGACCGAATAGTGTCAAGAAAGAGGTTTTTGAGAGGGTGTCGACGTGCGAGGCTGCTGGGAGGGTAGCGGGAGCTCTGCGCGATCGTAGCCGGGAGAGGAGCGTCTTAGTCCAGCCTCCGAGTCCGTCCGCGTCCGCTGAGCGGGAAGCGTCGCCCGCTTTTCCATTTTTACACCGATATGCCCGTTCGTCCTCTACTTTCATTTCCTCCCTCATTTAGCGAGCAGAAATCCTCAACATTGCGCCCATCGTTACTTTTTCGAGTCCCTTCTAGTGTGGATTTCTCCGCCCTTTGCTGTGCATTTCAGTTCCTCTACTTTTTTCGCTCCTGTCACTTTCACCGTCTTTTCTCGTTTTATTTTTTCATTCCAAGCGACGTTAAAGTTGTTCTTTGCTGCTTCCCAGCCGGAGTCACATGCAAATCGATAGGCATGTGTGTGTGAAGTGTGTGTGAGTGTTTAGGGGAGTGTGTTTGGTATAGAGACGGAGCCCCGGGTCTCAGGAGCGGTTCAGCCGGAGCTCACAGAGCCCGAAGAGCCGCGCGACACACACAGCGAATACGGCGAATGACTTAAAACGAGAAACCCACGCATACGGCGCGAATTTGTCAACCCAAAAATCAAGACAATGGAATGGATTGCAATTTCGACAACAAAGACGATAATGATAATGAAATCGGAATTACATTTTACAACTTGCGTACGTTCTCCTCAGGGAGAAAAATAGGGCGAAAAAGAGTTTCCAAATTATAAACAACGCTGGCAACTTCGCGTCGCTTGGTTTGAACTAGCTTAAACTATTGAGGCGAAATTGTCCCACAAATAGTAGACGAGGGGCTCGAATTTTAATAAAGCCAAAACTTAATGAAGACCACAGGTGTGGCATGAATAAAAAAAAAAAAATGGAAATGGGGACTTAAAAAGTAGCGTGAACGAGCAGCTATTGAGACATAGATAGTCCTTCCAAGGTAGGCTATACGGATAAGAACAAACGGAAATGTGGCTCCATAACAATGATACAGTGTAGCCCACAGTGAGATAGAAAAACGAGAAAACAGAAGAGATGCAATGGAAGGACAGACAGACCCAGAGCTGACTGACTGTTTGCGAGCTGCTCATGGATGTGCAGGGTTGGGGAAGAAAGAGAGGGGGAGGTTGAGAGACTTGGGGTCAGACGGCAAGAAACAAGGGAGCAGGGGTCACCGAGTGAGTGGAAGAAAGATAAAAAAGAAAGAGAAGGGAAAAACCCAACATTACCGAGCCAGCGAAGAGTGGGAAAAGAGTGGGGTGGGTTATGTTGTGGGGTCACGCAAACAATACACTGAGATTGTGGGGGTTAGCAGAACTATAAAAATCGACCTCAAGTTTGATCAACAAAAGAGCAGTCGGAATAAGAGCGTTTGATTTTGCGCTAGGAAAAAGTCCTTAGTTTGAAGTAATGCAATATTATTATTATTATTTTTTTTTTTTTTTTTTTTTTTGGTTGAAGAAAGAGAGAGAGAGAGAGCACTCATGAAGGAAGGCATGCATGCAAAGAGAGCTGAGAGGATAGACGGGGTCAAATAGCCACGGGCCATATCGAAGGAATCAGGGAAGAGGTCAGAAAAACACAAATCCCAAGACCTTTTTATCCTTCCCGACGTGTCGTAACAAGAGGAACCAGAAGCTAACGTAGGACGGACGACACACACTTGTTTAGGTTAAGACTCTGTGACTGCAGTGTCTGGAAAGCGTAGGTTTTTGCATTTCGTTCTGTTTCTTTTTTTTTTTTTTTTTACAAGGAAGAATTATTACGACAGAATTGCAGAAATCTGTGTGTGTGAGGGGGAATTGGCAGGCAGAGCCATTGTGTGTTTTCGTTATTATATTTCAATCTTTTCCCCTTTCTTAACCGTTTAAAAGAGGGCATAGTGACCAACCTAGCTTCTCTGTTTTTAGGAGAGAGAATGAGGGAGGGAGGGAGGGAGGAGAAGGACAGATAAGTCAGGGGTTTAATGTCTCTCGGCTCCCTAGTAGAGGGGTGGCAATAATTACAAGCGTCACACAAAAAGGATATATAGTATAATTCAAATGCTGTGCATGGACTCTCTCTCTCTCTCTCTCTCTCTTTTTCTCTTTCTCTCTCTCTCTCTCTCTCGCTCCAGCTCTCCCTTATCCTTTCTCTCTCTTTCTCTCTCTGTGCTCTGGCTTTCACCATCACAAAACAAAGACAGCAGGCAAGGTCTTTGCCATCTCACTCACTCTTCAAAAACTCATGGATAGGCTATTCAGGGCTAATCCTTTTGCGGACAATGATTTTGATGGCAGTTGACTCATTTCTAGGAAGTCATATTGTTGCAGTATTTGTTTTCTGTCTTGCCTTTTGTGTTTCGCCTGGTCATGAAACACTTAAACATGTAGCGTTTAGTAACTCTCGTCCATACTCAAGCAGTGCAAAAACTATCTTGCGTTGTGTGTATGTACTTAAGTCAGGGAAAAGACTGTCTTATTATAGGCTCTGAACAGATTTGTGTGCTTGTTGAGCTGCTGTAAGGATATTCGCTGTTACAGAAAATGTCTGACTGAGTTGTGCATATGTTTGCGTTGTGGTTTGGCTGAACGTTTGCATTGTCTCAAAATTCTTTTAGGCTTTTACCAAGCCTACAGAAAGACACATACAGGCACGGTAGTCTGTTTATTTGTACCTGATTTGAAATAAAAGAATAAACTGTTCACTGTTTCTGAGGACGACACAGACTAGGGTGTTATGATTGATTTTTCACCTTAGTTTATACGTACGTGTCAGATTTTTGCATGTTTAATTTATCTTTATCTTTATGTTAAGTTTAGACATGATATAATGTTTTTTACTTTGTTTTTTATTTTTATTGAAAAAGTAGTTTCCTAATTCTAATTTAATTTATTAAACACATCTGAATTAATGTTCATTTTTAAAAACTATTCATTTGTATTACAATTGATTTAATTTATAACTATATTATTACAATTACTATTTTTATTTCTTTTGTTCTTGCTATTTTTCAAAATGTTGTTTAACTATATTTGTAGGATTTTCATGCTGTTCATTTGATACCGTCGCTTAGTGAAACTGCTGGTTCAGCAGTAGATTTGCTATACTTGCTTTCTTTCTCTTTCTATTTTTTTTTCTTCTGTGTCTTGATTCTAGTCACTTCCTCTAATAACAGCGATTTTACATATTGCGAAGTGTACTCATCCTGGTCCTGTATGGTGCATGAATGGAGATGCTGCGATGACGAGACGGCTTGCCGTGTGGCGTATGAGTGTGTATGGATATCGTTGTGGAGATATAGGGCAGGGGGAGACTGTGCTTTCCTCTTTACCCCTCCCTGTTCTCTCTCTCTCTCTCTCTCTCTCTCTCTTTTTGCTGGCACCCTTAGGGAAAGCCTCAGTGATGTCCTCAGTGGAAGAGGGCCCTCTTTGGGTCAACATCAATGACAGGCCGCCTATGAGTATAATATATGATAATAACAACAGTCTTAAATGTTTATAAATTTCATGGACGTTTATTTTTGAATCACTATTGCACTGATAAACATTATGCATTAAATTCAATATTTATTTTATACTGCCTTATCTTATTTTTCAAAACAAAATATCACAGCTTTATTCAGCATAAAATTTTAAATACACTGATATTTTTAAAAATTATACATTTGTGTATATGTACAAACGTTGCAAAAAACACTACTTAGAGATGGTCCAATGTGAAGGTGAAAACGGTATGTATGCGTGTGTTTGTGTGTGTGTGTGTGTGTGGAGAGAGGAGCCGATCTCTGTCACGAGTTTTCCATTAATCCAGTCGTGCCGAGGAGGCGCGCAGAGAAAGCCCAGCCACCTCCATTTGCTGTAGGGCTTGGATTGTGTGTGTGTAAATTAGGTTAGCAGGAGCACTGGGTCTGATTACACATGATGGTTTTGAATATGCAAGCCTGTGCAGTCAGGACCAGTTCTTCCAGTCGTCCCATAATGAGGGGGAGGACAATGGCGTACGTGTCAGTGCTATCATTAAACCACGGACTGGGGGTAGGCTGAGCGTGGGTGGGGAGGATGGTCTCTGTGTGTGTGTGGGGGGGTTCAGGGATAGTTAGGTACGCTATACCTGTGTAAACTCAGCTTTTACCACAAGCTCAGCTCAAGCCACGGTTTCACCTTTCAGACGGTTGCACTGACTGTCTGCATGTTGCTTTTTGCTTCCTCTTTTTTCCCCCTCCTCTTCTTTCGCTGTTTTCTTTTATTTGTTCCCAGTGAAGTTGGCAGAAATGTCTGTGGCTTGCTGTTTCACAATATGTTATCATGTTAACTGTCTCCAAATCATTGCGGTGGAGATTTATGATAGAGAAAATATGTGTGTGTGCACGTGATTGTGTGTAATGTATATCTCATTTGCCTATTTTTATTTTGCTTTGAATATATTATATATTAGCACTTTTTTTCCTGCTGTTTTCAGGATAATTTCTGTTGTGCATTTATACACTTATGCACATGTTATAACAGCATGATTTAATTACCTCATCCAAACTAAATAAAGTGTTTTTATTTTTGCTTTAAAAGGAAAAAATGAGTGCTAGAAAACAGAAGGAGTGAAGCAGAAGTCTTCACCTGATCTAGTGGATCCTGTGCTGTTTATAGACAGGGCCAGCCCTGGAAAGGAGATCTATATATGTCTCTGTGTATGTGTGTGTGTGTGTGTGCGGAACAGGGACAGGAATTCCTCTTTTATTGCGAGAAGCTGCTTTTGCACATTTTCCGTCGGTCAGGGAATATTTTGAGAGACAGACGTAGCCCTCAGCATTTGTCATTCATGGCTAATGTCATGAGGACGCACAATGCCTGCATTTCACAAACTCGTGTGAAACAAAATAGCTAATTTATGAAAAAAACAGACAACAGAATGGAGCCATTTTGGTGTGTGCACTGTCAAACTGTCAAATTGTAACTGAAGAAATGGATTTGATATTTGCATAAATATATAACATGATCCAAAAGCAGATGTTATCTCAGTGTGTTTTTGCTGTGGTACGCCCCCATGCATGTCGTGTGTGTTTGTGAGGGTAAATTCTAGCCTAGCAGCATGGCTGTACAGGCGGCAGTGTTATGGAGGCTGTGGGTAATAACAGTGTAGCCGGCCACTGGAGCCGAGGCTAGTTTCAAAAGGCAGCTTCACATTCTTCGAAGCAGAGATGGACCTGCTCTCGCCCCCTCCTTTTTGTTGCACCCCGGAGCCCAGCGTCCGGCCCTCTGCGCTGTCGCTTATCATCACAAAGAGGCAGAATGCATAAAACATGGAGGACACACAGACACTGGCAGCCCAGGTCGCCTTTCTCTCCCTACAGAAACAAAGCGTGAGGTCCTGTGGCCTGTGGTTTTGACCCGATCCTTGCCTTCTCTCTCTGTTTTTCACTCTCGTTCACTCCTTCATTTTTTTGATCACTTTCTAAAAGTGTGCACACTTATTTTTGTGTAAATGCATGCATGCGAGGGTCTTACAAGTGTCATTTTCAAATGAAAAGTCCTCTTTATACACATATTAAAGAATGATGTTTTTACTACATCATTTACCACAATTGTTAAATAAATATAGCCAAAAATATGATATATTAACAATATATGAATTCATATATTAATCAAAGAATTACTAAATAGTATTAATTAGAATTTATAATATAAAAAATATAAATACAATATAAATACACAATTCTTGCTTGATTTTAAATAAATATGCTGTATTTAAAATATAAGTTATATATTTTTTTAAATTAAGAGTATATCGTTTATATATTATATATACTGAAAACATACAGAATACTAATAATACAAAACTTTAATCTATATAAAATATAACTATATAATTATATATATATATATATATATATACATAAATTGAGTATATTATTTATATATTATATATATTGAAAACATACAGATATAGAGATAACATACAGATAATACAAAACTATATATATACATATACATACACGTAATGTTCTGTTATTCTAAAATGAGAAAACTCTCAGTTCTAATGGCTATTTTTATGACATGATAATAGTATGATTTGTCGATTGTGCTTGTGTGAAAGCAGACTTGTGCGGTGGAGTTGATCAGCAGGCTGATCGGGCCCTGAGAGCGTCTGCAGATGTCATTTTTCCAGCACATTTTACGCTTAGCACGGCATGTGATACAGCCAGTGTTAGCCTCGGCTAGATTAGCACCATGACGTGAAAACAGACCTGGATTGAGTGTGTGTGTGTGTATCGGTCGAGGAGTGTCGCTGTATTATGCTCTCTCTCTCGATTTCGTGGCTGTGTTAGATCACAGAATGCAGTTGTTGCATTACTGCTGTATTTATAAAGAATATGTTAGTTTGTTTTTCAGCTACTTGCATTTAAATGCAAGAATATTTGCAGCAAATTTTAAAACTAAAATAAGACTGTTAAGTTGTTCCATATTTTAATTTTAAAATATTTAAAAATATAAAACTCTTTACATTGCATTTTTTTTCCTTTTAGGCTGCATATTGCTCAGCAGTGGGGCTGGTGGATATATATAAATAGATTTTCATGAAACGTGCAGCACATTTTTTCCTGAGTGACAAATCGGAGAGTGTGCTTAGATCATTTGCAACTGAGCGGCGTGCTGCATGCGCTGTCAGTAACGCAGGCCGATTCTGTGCATGTGGGTGAGTGATCGACAGCACGCGTGCGTGTGTGTGTAGTGTGTGAGGGCTGCAGGAATGCTGAGTGGGAACGGGTGAAGCCCGACAGGCCGATGGCACTTCCTCTCTGTGTACGGCACAGCTTATCCTCCTCAGGATTAAAGACAGCAGAAAAGAAAAGAGCGATGGCAGGAGCCCCCCTCTCTCTATCTCTCTCTCTCTCTCTCTCTTGCTTGCCCTCCTCTCTCCCTTTTTCCGTGTTTGGAGAAGGGGAAAAAAAACCTCAAACAAAAAGCGTGATTCATTTGCAAATGTGCAGCAGCCCATACGGGTCCCCCATGGTGCACTGGGAGAGGAGGAGCGGAGAGAGCGAGGATGAGAGGAAATAAAGGTATAGTAGAGTCGTTCGATTCTGTCTTTGTGGCGTTGAGGCCTAGCGGTAATTGTCAGGCCGGTCGGACTCTTGAATCCATTAGTTTGGTCTGAAACGGAGCGGCTATTACAAACTGTGCCACATATCGTGGGGTGTTTACGTGTGTGTTTCTGCACGTGTGAGCGGGGTGCTTTTGGTTTGGATGTTGTGTGAGTGTGTGTGTTTAGCACGGAAGGGGTTAAGAGGCAAAGAGATACCCCTTTGTCTCGGCGGCCCTCTTTGTCATTGTTGTGCTGGAATTGAGCTCGCTGCACCTCACTTGACCACAGCAAAGCAATAAAATGGCCCCTAAGTGCTACGGGCTCCGTGTCCCTCTAACAGCACCTCTCCTTTGGGCTTTCACTTCACACACACACATGTGTGCAGGGTTTAATACCGTATGTGTTACACCCGTTTCCAGTGTCATTTCTTTTCACATTTACACATTGTTTTTATTTTTTATTAATATTTTTTTGTGTTCTAAGTTTCATTCTCAAAATATACACTGAATTGTCAATTTTTTAAACAAGTACTAAACCGTTCCAAAATATATATTCAGTAATGGGATGTTTTTATTATTTTTGTAGTTTTATATATTATAAAACTATATAGTTAAAAAATATAATATGACCAGACACATAATTATCTTTATTATAATTAATTATAAAGACACTAAATAATATATTGAATTTTGTCTTCACAGAGGTTTGCATTTTTATTATCTCACTTATAATAAAAAAAACTAACAAAAAAAAAAATATATATATATATATATATATATATATATATATATACACACACACACACACACACACTAGTAATACACTGCATTCATGGCATTTATGATATTTCTCTACCTATTTTAGCAGCACAAGTGGTCATGTATTGTCTCTGTTAGTCGTTTGACATGTTTTATATAAAAACAATTAAAGGTGATACTGTGGTTGTGTGGCTGCGTTACGTGTGTGTGTGTGTGCGTGTGTGTGTGTGTGTGTGAGGATAAGGCGAGTGTCTGTTAGAGTGTGTAGACAGATCACATCCATCTCTGATGGCAGCCATTTTGGTGCCATTTCTAATATGTCTATGAGGAAATAAATTTAGGATTCACTTCTGCTTTATTTTACATAATGTATCATTAATGCAACCATAGTCTCAGACTGAAAATGTAATATTTAAAAATGATTCTAAAAAGCAGTGTTGTATGTAAATGTATATTTGTACATTTATTAAATCTGTGATTTTGCTCAGAGTGAAAACGCTTTTAATTTAGTACTTTTACATTTTTTAGTAGTTTATTTACAAGCTGTAAATAAGCTGTACCAGCTTTTTTTAATAAAAGAAAAAGATGACAGCAGTGCGCAAATATCAGTGTCTGTGTCTCGGCACTCAGAATAAGTAGTGTTGTTTTCAATAGTAATGATGATTGTTTACTTCGCAGAATTCTTTTCCTCCCAGACATTATAATTAAATGTTGGGCGGAAAAAAAGCCGTCTCTCCTTGTCGCCTTCCTATCACATAGGTATTTAATGAGACATGAGAGGTGTGGTGTGATTGGTTTATTGGCACGAGGAGTCCTGTGAGAGGTCAGCTCATTGGCTGAGGTGTTTAATTGGTACTGTTGGACACCCCTCCACCCCCTCTTGGGTGTAACTTGTTTTTGCCAGGTGCACTGTGCTCTCTATTAAGTGTTACATAGGACCACAATTAAATCAGGCCTGAGCGAAGTCGTACTATTGCTGTCTGTCCGTCGGAGGATGGGGTGTCTGGCTACTTGGCCGTTACCAACCCTCTATCTCTGCATCTGTAAAGCTTTATTCCTTTTGTGCATTTTAAGGATCAGATTTATTAAAAAAGAAATAAAAAAAGCTGCGTGATTCTATCCAGAGATGCACATGCATGTAAACAGTGTGTGGAACGACCCTTTTGTTGTTTCCGTTGAATCAACCTTGCGTCCTTAGGTTGTAACATATTCAAGCCAGCCCTTATCCCGATTCTAATTTGGGGGTCTGGATGAGTGGGCTTGGGGTGTGATCGTGCCACTGGGGATTGCTCAAGGCCAGACAGCCACAATAGATCGGTGACCCCCACACCGTGACGTCACATGCTCTGTCTGCCATTCTGTCATGTGTCAACCAGAGACTGACCTTTTGTGACGTACAACCAGTTTCAAGTACTGTTTTCAAATTGTAAAGTCAATATGATTTACAACATTGAATGTTTACTTTCGTAATGCACGTTGTGTTAATATTGGAAAAAAATGTATATGTGCATGTTATGAAAATACACACAAACTATTGCTATAACTATTATTAAAATAACAATTGATTGTTTTTCTCATTTTTAATAACTTGGTATTCTGAAACAAAACTTTCATTTTGAATTGAGTATATATAATATATACAATATTCCTAATATAAATTTATAGAATCTGAAAATAAATAAATAAATAAATAAATAAATAGGTGCTTAGTCATTTCTTAAACGCATTGTTTTTTCCTGAAGTAACCATATCTCTGTTTCACACCTAATTTTAACAAACACCTCATTTTTGTAGTCTCTCCCTTTTTTTTCTCTTCCTCTAAAGCTGTCTAAACTAACCGGACAGCAAATAAGCAAGAGAGTGGGAGAGAGAAAGAGAGAGGAGTGTAGGGGGGTCAGGCAGAGGTGAAAGACAGGCTTGGCGCTCACATGAAACATTTATGGATCAGTTACTTTGTCAAGTGCCAGTCTTTTGTTCCTTTTTTCCTGTCCCCCTTTTTTTTTTTATGTGCTTTGTGACGAGTTTGTAACTGTACACATAAGCAAGATAACATTCTCCCCCCCTCTGTTTCTCTCGATGTAGTTTAACCTGATGGCTGTGTTTAAAAGTAGACTGGATGATACTAGTCAAGGATTGCGATGACTTGCGGTTGCTTGAAATACACATTGAAAGCTAATTTGTTCAGTGCCACGTAAATATTAATATCTGAAACAGGTAATGACAGACGTGCTGTCAGGGAATATGACACTCGTGTGACAGGGCGTCAGAATTTGTGAGAAGTCCAAATCACATACAGTGCGTGGAACTGAGTCATGGTGCATGTAAAAATATCTGCTTAGCCTTCTAAGTTTAAGACTGGCTTCCTCCCATAAACGAGAAGAAATATCAATGAGATGTATTAACACATCAGTTGTTTCACCAAGCCAGATCTGTTTTTTTTTTTTTTTTTTTTTTTTGCTGACATTTCCTTGTCCTCAGATTTTTCTCCTGAAAACGGCTCAGGTGTTTCTTCTCTAAAATTTCAGAAAAGATGTGCGCAATGTCACACATTGTGCCAAGATACCAGTGTCTGCAATTAAGGCCACAAATTTCAGCAAGAACTCAAACTAAGCTGTTGTCTATAATTCTATCTTTCCTAAAGAATTTAGGAGAAGTGTCTGAGGAAAACGCTGTTACTTAAATAAAGAATAACTGAAAACTCCGCCGAGAATATCCCTAGCTCCGAAAGAGTAATGCAATTTATCAGAGTCTGAGAGGGTTAGTTTTAGGCAGAGCTGCTAGCAGTCGCTGCTGTGAGGGCCAGCTGTGTGTGTTTTTTCTTAGTGTTCTGTAGCTTATCTCCGTTCTGGTGTGGGTAACTCCTGTTGGTGACTTTCATTGTGTTTACAGTGGATGGGACGGAGGGGTGGAGGGTGCACAGACACTCGTTTCATCACTTCCTTCCTCCTCTCCGTTTTTATGAATCGATCTGTCATAACAACTGCTAGAGACGTGGAGGAAACCGAAAGAGAGCGAGAGAGAGAGAGGGAGAAGGGGGGAGGCTCATGGAAAGGAAAGAATTGTTGCATGTTGTACAGAAAGAGAACAATAGCAGCCATCCCAAGGCTAGATGAGGTGATCACAGAGCAGTTTCAGGGAAGAGCTTTTGTGTTATTTTTATTTCCCAACTCCATCTGTGGGGCCGAAAGAAAACGTATTAAAACTTCCTGAGGAGAACACGGTGTGTGCGCCTGCCTGTTTTTGTCAGGGCTCATTTCGTTGGGTCGAAGCTCTCTCATGACATAAGCAGAGAAACAGGAAGCCTGGCTGCCATCTTTCACAATCTCCTTCGAAACAGGAACTGAGAGCGGGCCAAGCCATGGCCCCTCGCTGCTAGCAGATGGGTGCCAACCTGTTGAAGGCAACGGGCACGGGGGAGGAGAGCCGCAGAGGGGGCTTGTGTCT
Source organism: Labeo rohita (assembly GCF_022985175.1). Taxonomy (NCBI): domain Eukaryota; kingdom Metazoa; phylum Chordata; class Actinopteri; order Cypriniformes; family Cyprinidae; genus Labeo; species Labeo rohita. The sequence continues at coordinate 6,118,322 of NC_066875.1, forward strand.
GCGGTGGGCCCCCTGGGATCCCTTTCCCTCTCCTGGAGGGTCCGGAGGTGTGGTCACCGTCTGTTATGGGCATGGCTCGTGATGGTGTGTTTAGCACTTGCCAGCAAGAGCATTTATATGCAAATACTAAACAAGCATTGGTGAGACTAATTATGGCAGATCCCATTGAGTGCGTGCCAGCTCCGAGAGAGGAAGGGAGGTCCTACAAGCTGGGGTGGACTTGCCCTACTTGTTTACTCATTGTCTTTCTTTATTAGCCCCTCATTGACACTCCTCCTCAACATTGAGGGGGGGTCTGTTTGCAGGGGCATCTCCTTTCAATGTGGAACTGACTCCGGGGTTGATGCAGACAAGAATCGCAAGGCGGCTTGAGTTCCTCTCTACTTGTTCTCTATTAGGGCGGTGGGAAAACCGAGGCATACCAGTTTATGGTGGTTAGCTGATTTGTTGCTTGTACACAGGTCCACCAACTGGCGGGATCAACCTACTAGACCAGTGGTTCCCAACAACGTTTCTGGAGGCCCCCCAGCACTGCACATTTTGCATCTCTCCTTTGGCTGACACACCCGTTTCAAGTCTTGGAGTCTCTACTAATGAGCTGATGATCTGAATCAGGTGTGTTTAATTAAGGAGACATGGAAAACATGCAGTGTTGAGGGGCCTCCAGGAACGTGGTTGGGAACCACTGTTCCAGACCAAGTTAGAAATAAGTTGTGTTTCCACTGACAGTTCACCAAGTTGCTAGTAGATGTTAGTAATAACATTTGCATAAAATTGATCTCTCAACTTCATGCAAATGCGCAACTTTGTCACAGAATATCTCGCATGCCATTTCTCAGATTTCCAGTTGCCGCCTTTGACTGCCTGTGTAAAAACCCATCAAAAACCATCTACAGTCTAAAGCTGGATTTTCCAAATGGGCGGATAAAAACTCTTAACACGTGCCCTCCTGCAAAGGATGCTATAGCTAATTACTAGTGGTGTTCAAAATGCATTTAGGTCAGCTGTTTTGATTGCATGCAAATTTATGAGTGGAAGAGAGGGAAATATTAACTTTGAGAGTCAGTGGTTCGCACTGACTGCGGACAGAGGCGGCATGTACTCGACTCTAAAGTATGCCTGCAGTCCTGCCAGAGCACTCGGCCACACTTGCTACCTTACGGTCCAGACATGAGCTTTCGAGGCCTAGAATGAGCCAGATATGCAACAACACAATATTTCTCCATAAAGAGCAAAGTTCACAAACCTGGCAGCACATTTTATTTGGCTAATTATTTTTAGGTCCTTGGCATAACATTTAATCTGAATTTATCATGCCGTACAGATTGTGCTGCTTGAAATGTTTACACACAACAGCAGATCTCCTATCAGCCACGCTTCCAAACGGACAAGCTTTTGTTGATTGAAAAGTGTCCCTCGCTCGCAGAAATGACAACGGTGCTGGAAGCAATTAGCTCTGATGGAATTATGGCAGAAGCAGGCAACTCTCCAAGAGAGACAAAAGGGCAGGCGATACCTCCATTTTGAGCAGAACTGTTTTGAGGTGGAGGAAATGAATTTTGACAGTGTTTGAGACTAGCCAGATCCCTGAGTTTGGAGTTTGGGTTTGACCTCAGTGAAGATAAATCAACTGGATAAGCTTTGCTCTGGTTTGGTTTCCAGCGCTTTCACAGACCAGCTCATCCCTCAGTGCTTGTTTCTCCTGCAGTTAAAACTAATTAGTTGTGGTGCCTCTTTAGTTATCCTTGATAAGCAGTTATTGTGGGCCTGAGAGAGATGCTATAACTCTGTTCCAGAGCCTAGTGAGCTGCCTATGTAGACAACATTAGAAGGGATCAATCATCGGCTGACTGCCAGTGCGACAGCTGATGCAGACAGGTAGGCAGCAACACTAAGAGAGTAGTTTCTTCCAAAACTGATAAAAGCAGATGACAAAGTCAAAAGAAATGTTATCTGCGTACTTCAGTTTCATTCAGTACTAAAAACTATTGTGCTGTGCATGCATTCTTATAGTATAACAACATGCTAACACCAGATGCTATTGGAATCAGTGTGTTGTGCCTCTCATATGCTTACAATTTTGCCACAGAAGGCAGCTGTCTAAGTAAGCCGTAGACAGCTAGGGAGCTCGCTAGCTTTTGGAACAGAGCCCATGACTCTGTACTGCAGCCATGCATGCTAATAATTAGCATAGAAGACAGACAACGTGAACGAGAAAGATTCTTACTGTCTTGTCATGCTTTATTTACACTCCCTCTTGAGTTTCACCACTATGTTGCCTTTTCACTGTGCCAAGCTCAGCTTCCACACACACACACACACACACACACACACACACACACACACACACACACACTTAAACACATAACTAGATGCATTACTGTTTGTATGCACAGTGTCTGGTGAGGGGCATGTTTGGCTGGGATACGGTGGTTTGATCAAAGGTTGTGTATGTTTGTGTAAGCCATGGTTCTTCACTGAACACAGCTGGTCAGCACTGTTTCTCTTGCAGAGGGAAGCACAAATTCTTCTAAACCTCTGCCCTGAACAAGGGTCCCCCTCTCTCCCCTCACTGTGCCAAACAACTGTCAAACACACATACAGTGGCCTAAAAAGTATTTAAACTCTCAATTCACACTTAAAATGTATGAATTGTATTACGTTTGATAACCGTATCTAACTTCAAATTTTACAGACATTTTTACAGTTATGTTTAATCAACTGGACTGTAATGGATGTATTGCACTACACAGGTGTAGTACATCACCTGAATCATGAACATGATCCAATAATGTTTGATGCCAGATAGTCCAAAATTCTTATTTTAAATTTAATAAACCATATTGATTGATTATAATTTTTTTTTTAAAGTGTGCATGACCATTATTCAAAAGTAAATGTTTTAATATTTCTATTTCATATATTCTTTTTCTCCCACATTCGTTTCTCGCCAATTTTTTTTACTTTTTGGGGGATATTTCTCAAGGTGCTTTCTTTTCATTGTCCTTTCTCTCTCTCTCTCCATCAGCTTTTCTCCCCATGTCGTCCTGCTTTTTCTTTCTGTGTTGTGTGTTCAGTCAGAATTGAGAAAGGCATTCAGGACCCTTAATCCCAATTCCCTCTATCAGGAATGCAAATGTGTGTGTGATTGTGTGACCCGCCAGGGCCTGGCAACATCTGCAGGGCTCGACAATAAGGGTGGCCCGCTGGTCTGCTGCCGGTGTGAGAATGAGTTCGGGACAGTTGATGGAACTGTCACTTGCCCTGTCGGGTCTCAACATCACTACGTTTTAATGCTTGAAAGCATAAACATTGATGTTTTATGGAATGTTGTTATGGATTATGCTTGTTAAAACAAGGTTATGTTCTCTAGCTGGCAAACAAGTTTTGTTTGAAATTGAAATCTGTTATTGGTAAAAGTATTGATACAAAGTTATGAACTAATCAGTAGTTTTATATATGATAAAACTAGATTTTTTTTTTTTTTTTTTTTTTTTGGTGAGGCCAAAAATCTAATTTACTAGCTTGTAGCTTGACTAAAACTTATTGTTGATCCCTGATCTGCATGAGGAGCCCCCCTCGTACTCACACTCTTTGTGAATTAATTGTTTCTCTTCACAGCACCATTAACCCTGTGCTGCATGGCCAAGCTCCCAGCCCGGCCCCTTTCAGAGGCCATGTCTCCACACCACGTCTGTCCATCTGGACACTAGACATAACACACTGTTGACTTTCCCTCAGCAGTGTGTGTATGTGGCTTTGGGTTGGGGGGGGGGTGGCCTGGGTGAGGCCTTCTGTCAGGCCTGTGGTTGATACTCATCTGGCTGAGGGATTCGTCCCTCACGTTTTACCCACTTCTCAAGTCTAGGTGGAGCCTGTCCATGTATAGGAGCAAAGCTGTGCTGTCGGCCAATAAAATGTAGTTATTAGATTTGCACCCGCCCCTCTCTGACAGGTATCAGTGGAGAGAGAAATGATTGTTTGGATTGTCTCTGTTTTCGAAATGATAAATTAATGGTAAAGCGCAACTGACAAAGTGAATCTGCGTCAAAGCCAAGTGGCGCTGATTGAATTACAGTTTCAGAGACCTAACTCTGGCCACATTCCTGCATTGACTCGCAAGCCACAGCGTTGGCTTGTACGAACACATGCACACAAAGGCTTCATCTATCTGTAGGGTGAATTCAGGTGAATTGGACCACAGCTTCACATTGACATGACTGTTACAGTGTGTTTTTACAGTTGTTAGCGCTGCACAAAAAATAAATAAATAAAAATAAAATAACTATTTCTATTTTTAGGATTCCTTTTAGAATTTTTGAGTTTTTAGAATTCTATCTATCTACCTATTTATAGAGATCACAGTCTTTTTTATTATTTTCATGTTATTTGTAATTTGTACAGTCTATCTGTTCATTCGTCTCTTATTGTTTCTCTTGACCTTACAAGAGGGCACATCATGGAAGCAAACTTGCAGTGATTGCTAGTTTTCCGATTTGTAAAGTAGCACACTTTCTCGTGTGTGAGCGAGCACGTGGTCACACACGGCCACACACCCCTCGTATTCAGCGAATGGTGGACAGCAGGGGAGTGGGTGTGCGTGTAGGTCCGTGTATGGATCCCCCTGCAGTCACACACTGTCTTCCTCACAGCATTTATGTTGGAACAGCGGTGCCGGCCATTGTTATCAAAGGCGCGATTAATCATTACATTTGTGCAAAGCAGGGGCGCTGTTGCCATGGGGACCCAAATGATCTGCACTGCTTTGCATATCAACAGAAAAGTTTACAATCGTGGCAGAGCAAGGGCGAGGCCTCAACTGAAACCTGCGAACCTGCCTCGGTCTTGCTCTCTCTTTCTCTCTTTCATTCTTTCATTCACTCTTAGTGGATGTACAAATAGCTCTTCAACAAAGCCTTCCGCAAGCTAATCAAGATGGCCACTAATGAGCCAGGCCTGAGAACACAGAAGAAAAAAAAAGTGTGTTAACTACTCAGGAAATCTCATTGACATTGATTGCACTGTGTTTAATATCAAATGTGTCAACCAATAAACTTTAGAACAAGAGAAGCGAAACTTTTCACCTTTTTTTTCCCCCATGACATCCACCGATCAGACAGTGTTATGACATCATGCGATGCTTAACTGCTTGAGTAATCTGCAGGACAGAAGAGGAAGTGAAAGCGAGAGAGACTTGGCAGTGCTTGAGGAGAAGTTTGAGGGTTATTCAGCGTCTGAGGGTGTTTGCTTCCAGCGTTTGCTGTCTGCTGAGAGCTCTGGAATGTTCTTTATAATGCGTTCAGACCTCAAGCCCTGACCTTCCCGTGCTAAAGAGCTTCCAGTGACCCCCGAAACACTCAGAAAGACTTGACAGCATAGCTATAATACGCCGTTCGTGCTGTGTGCTTCGTTTTCAGTCAAAACACAACGCGACCGCATTCAAACCTTCCATATTTTTTCATTATCTGCGTCGGACACATATTCATCCTGTTTGTTTAGTCACTTCAAGCAAACTCTGCTAGCTGGTTTTGCTGGAATGGTCTCTCGGCAGCCAAATGGGATTTGTATATGTAAATATCATTTGGACATGCAGCGAGGAACAAAGTTGGCTAATTATAGCAGCTCTGAGAAACATGCGGGTTAGCGTGGAAAACGGGCCCCGGTTTGGCCCTCTTTTTAGAAACTACAGCAACTGACTGTAACAAAACAAATCTGGACATCATCGAGGACTGTGGGATTGTTGCGTACACCGTTGGAGATCCTCAGCAGGCATTTTGTGAAAGTGTTACACAATTTTCAGAGCATAAATCGTTCATTGTTTACTTAAACAAACACACACTCATGACTCGATATTCTGGAAACCAGATTTCGTCCATTCTTCACATTGCATGCCATTCATGTGACAGCTCTGATTACATGTTGCCAGTTTATTAACAGTTGGTTAACAGGATTTCATGGCAGTAGGTGTCAACATGGCTGTTTTGTGTTTGTTCATCTTGAAAGTATGTGCAGCAGGTTTGGGGGTGATAAAACGTGCACACACAATCACAGATACCTCAGTCTGAGAGTTTTTTCATGCCCGTAGTACAAGAGGAAGTTTTTCTTCTGTAATTACATGCAGTCCTGACACATGTTTATGCTAGACTCCGCCAGAGTGAGGCTCACTTCGTGACAAAATAGCACTTAAAATTCCTCCCCAAATCATTTATCAGTGCCTTATTTTTCTCACTCCCACCATTTCCGGTCACTCGCTGTCAGAAACGTTTGGTGAAAGAAGGTATGGTGTGTGTGTGTCCTCCGTTGCCTGTCGTGTGTATAGAAAAATGCACACACCATTCACGGTGAGAATGAATGTCGTATGTGGCATCTGTTTAATACAACCCAGCATGCGTTTCCTTTCATTTATTTATTTCGCTCTTAAAATAGACTAAGGAAGGGGGAAAAAAAGGAGAGAGTGGAAAAAGATTCTTTGTGTATTTTCTAAATGGCATATTTCCATACTAATCTATTACTTTATTACTGTATATTCAATATTATGCAGTATGTATGCATTACAAAGTATGCAAATTTATTAAAATCATCCAGATGATCTACTAGAAATTACTAGACTACTAAATGTGTACTTTACAACTAGAGTTCTGTGCTTAGGATACTGTATCCCATACTGCAGTGCGTTCAGTAAATGATCTGGAAGCAATATCAACTAACTTAAGATTATAAAATGTGGGTTAAAAACACAAAATAGAGTTGATAACTCTTTACAGTAAGGTTAATTTGTCTTATGTAGCACAGGTATATTTGTAGCAAAAATACACTGTATGGATCAAAATGATCGATTTTTCTTTTATGCCAGAAATCATTAGGATATTAAGTAAAGATCATGTTCCATGAAGATAATTTGTAAATGTCCTCCCGTAAATATATAGAAACTTTTTGATTAGTAAGATGCATTACTAGGAACTTCATTTGGACAACTTTAGTGGAGATTTTCTCAATATAAGAAGACAAAAAAATTTGTGATCCAGGGTCACATATAGATAACAGTTTTTCAGCATTTATCTATGTTAATGTTAATTCATAAATATAAGTAAGTAGTGTTGGGAAAAGTCACTTTTAAAATTGCATTATGCCATAAAAAAAAAAAGTAACTGATGCGAAAATTAATGCATTATGTTACTTTTGCGTTACTTTTTGTCAGCTGAGCTGGGCTTGCTTATTAATTTTAAATAATAGAAAATGTAAAAGTTATATTTTTGGCAACTGTAAAGACCCTTTTCACACCAAAAGTAAAATTAATAAATCTCAGGCTGAAAGAAATGCATCTGGTCTGCACCTCACTCCCAATTTCGCTAAATACGGGACAGGAGAGAGTGCATAAGTGGGAAAACAAAGTAACTAGCTTTGCTTATTTGAAAAAAATAACACAGATATTTTCTTGTAAATAGAAAAGTAATGCGTTACTTTACTAGTTACTTGAAAAAGTAGTCTGATTACATAACTCGCATTGTAATGCGTTACCCCCAACACTGTGAGTAAGTATATAAGTGTTCGTATGTAAAAATGAATATAAACTTAGATGAGTTAATAGGTCATGATAGCTAATGCATTAACTAGTCTTAACAAGTTTGAACCATAACATTTTTATTTACCAAATGGGAATTTCTACTGCTGTGACAAATGTTTTTTCACTGCATGCTGCGTACAGTTTTTGAAAACTAGTATGTAGTATACAGTAATCTAGTAAGCGGTGAACTAGTATGTCATTCAGAAGATAGCCATTGTTGCCTGTGGTTCTAGTGTATAACCTCTCAGAGCTTGAAGGGAGTATTTTACGTGTGTCTGGGCTGAATGGGGGTGTGGGCAGTGGTGTGGTCACTATCTGCTGTTAGATGTGGAGGAGAAGCCTTTGTGGTTGTGTAGCGAGCTGGCAGAGCACAGCACAGTGATATTGAGGTCAGCTGTCCAGAATGATCTCATGTTAAGGAATCGGCAAGTCAGCAGGGTCAGAGCAGAAATGCTATGACGACACTTTCTCCATGCCGATAAGGACTTGCCCTCTTTCCGCTCTTATCCTGGGAAACGGAGTGAGAGAGTCCCATCGGCACTCTACCCATACCACACTGGAGAAACGGCACAGATCACACATTGTTCGCACACACTCATTCACCTCTTTTATGAAAGAAGCTACCTTGGCTTTTTTTTTTTTTTTTTAACGTTCAGATTTCCCGAGCACAATCTCTCTCTATTCCAGCCTCTTCCACCACACACAGCCTGTGAAGTTCTAAACAAATATCAAAAATAGCTTAAAATAGCCATTGGGACGTTTCCTGGATGTCATGGTGGTGCTAACCGGTGCCTGAACAATCCGTGCCTCTGTTTCCCATGTTGCTCTGACTCTCAGCCTGGCGTACGAACTGAGCTCAGGAATTCGGCATACGGGCAACGAGAGCGGATTCCTCCTAAAGAGTTCCGTTTGAAAAGCGCAGGATTGTAAACAGATAATGGCTCTCATGCAGAAAGGAACCGGAAGTGGGAGGGAACGGGCCAAGTTGGTGCTGGAGTGTGTGAGTGTGTTTTTTTTTTCTCAGCACATGTGACTAGCATTGTGTAATCTTGAGGTCCTAATTTGGCCATTTGAGTGCTTGGATTGGTGTAGCAAACGTGATAGAACGCTGTACGGATTTTTGCGCATTTGGCCAAAAGCACACACCCTACCCCCAGCCGCTGCTGTTAAAAGATAGAGCTGAGCTCTTTGTGATTTTGAGGGTGTGTAGATGTAAGATGATCAGCTCTGTTGGGGGCAACTTTGCGCTGCCTGCAGCTTAAACTTTCCCATCGTTTCGCTTTTCAATGAAAAAATTCCCCCGGCACGGACACGCGTTCTGCCCCACACACACACTGACGCACAAACATATGTCTATAATTTATGGCTGCGAGATCCTTGATCAATTGATAGCAGCGAATCCTTTGGTAAATAGAGTTTCAGACATATTGCCAATAGACTTGGGCTATTGATTGGAGTGTAAATTAAAAACTTAATCAGGTCTCTGAGATAAGATTTATCTCCGCCCCTAGCAAATTACAAGGCGGGCTCGGAGTCAGGCAGGGCGGCCAGCGGTGCCCTAGGAGAGCGTGCCAGTCCCGGGTATCAGACCGCACTCCTTTCTGCCTGGCTGTGGTCTACACTCTCTCAGAAAATCTCTGCATGCTCCCTTCCCCGGCCCATTGAGTGTGCTTAGGGTATTTGACATAGTGGATTACATTGTCAAAGTCTTGAGAAATCGGGATTGGCTCTAAAAAGATTGCTTGTATTTCTTTAATGGATTGACTTGTTTTGTAATCCTCTTCCCCACATTTTCACACTCTCGCCTCGCCTTGTGATGAAATATGTAAATCGTTAAACTTTCGCCTCGTTTCCTCAATAGCCGCAATCCCCCCATTGGTCATTTTCACAATAGCCTTTCCATGTCCATTTATGCAGCCTATCATTGTATACATATGCAGCACGAGCCATATTTTATATGTATTAAGACAATCCCTTTGAATTGCGCATTGATTAGATTATGGATTTCTACAGTAATTGCGAAGCGGAGATTTTCTCTGTCCCAACCTGTCTCCATTATTAATATTGGGAAATGAAAATGCATCGGAATACAAGTGTTTTCCTGTGATGCTCGTATCTCGGCGTAGGGTTGATGCGCCAATAGAATAACCACCGATTTTGTACGATAATTGGCGTTTACCATTTTTTTCAAACTTCAGTGGCATTGTGCTCTTCGGATATCTTCCTTTCTCTGTAATTAAAACCAACATTTAGTCTGTGATTAGAGGATGTACTAGACTCCTCTGTGGGATTATACTGCTCTCATTATCTCTCCATTCTGCTGCTCATATTCAGAGCAGATAGAAAGACAGGAGGAGGAAGAGGAAGAAGCCTAATTGCTAGATCACCAGACTTATAGGTGAACTTTAGGAAGCCCAGGAGAGCAAATCTGTCTGGAGATGCCAGTACTACTTTATAAATGTTTATCAAGCAAAACTGAGCTGCTAAATCTGGTTAGTTAAAAACCTTGGTGGGAACACCAGTGTTCCGTGATGAGAACCAGCATGCAAAACAAAACACATGCCGGTGACTAGCCATGCCGATGAGGGAGTTGTCTTTACCAAAAGGCCATGTTAACTCCTGTCCTCCCAGGTGAAGGGGGTATTGAAGGTGTAAGTAATATCCTCTCCGGCCAGATAAGCTGTGGAAAGACTGGTTTAGTTAGGAAAAGTGTAGGGGGATCTTAGCCTGATAAAACCACTCTTTCCCTCTGTAATACCCAACAGCTAAAATCAATACATAGGATAATACAGCCGCTATTCCTTCTGTTGCTTTTGTCTTCCGCCACGCTCTGCCCACATAGACCGCATCAGAATAAGTATGTGCGTTAGCAGACGCCTGCATAACTGGCAGGGACTGATAGGCCTAATCTACTATATTTTAGATTTACTGACAGATTGCTAATTTAGTTCCTCTTGAGGTCATGCATAACTACATGTGTTTTCCCATGCCAAACTTCACTTTTTCTCTAGATGAGGACCAGTGTGTGAGTCTGTGTTGTGAAGTTACACATGTAGGTCATACAGCGCTAGTGAACCGAGTGTTACTTCCAAGGGATAAGAAGCAAAAGGGTGTTTGTCTGTTTTCACTCAGGTCAGGTGTACGGGTAAATCTGAGTGGGGGAAGTTCCTGTCAGCACCTTGATATTTCTGGAAATGTGTGTCTGACTTGCTTTTGTCCACTAAATCTTGTGGCTTAGGAATATTTGTCTCAGGCCTGCTGGCCTTCATCATATACGGACTTTTTACCTCTTAACCATTGCAGTTTATGTTAGTGTGAGTGTTAGCCAGAGCTGTGGACTAGTGCTTAGCTCACGTTGTGTTGTGTTGTGTTGTTCATGTTTTGAGGTTGATTTCCTCTTCCTTCTCTCCTCCACATCATTTCCTGTCTTCTCAACTACTGTACATATCAAAGGATTAGGTCTCATCTGCATCTTTATCATGAACTTCAGGTACGTAATACTATTGTGAAAAAGAACCACACTTTAGGATACTTTTGAAAAAAGTAATGAATTAAAAATGAATATATTTCAAAGAAAATAAGCAAACTGAATTTCAGGTTAACTGAAGTTAAGTGGAATTTATTATAGGTTTAATTTATATTAATTGCAAATAGTTGAACTTTAGAGGGTTTTTTTGTGAACGCACTAAAATATGACTAAAAGTCCATTACTTTAACATTTAAATTGTACTTTTAAAGCAAAAAGTTTTATTTGACATTACACTTTTTGTAAAATATTGTGTTTGAAACAGTTTAGGTCTATGAAAGTGGCCTTTTATTTAATTAATATTATAAATGATCTGCAAGTACAGTATAGTAAAAATATTAAAAGTACAGTAAAAATCTGAAGTGCACTTCTTTTTCACAAGGGTACACACTGAAGTTTAATACCAAGATTCAGGGGTTTGCTCAGATCCTTAATCCCAAGTATGAATCCTCACAAGCACCTCTAAAAATGAAAACGGCATATTTTAATCGCGAGACTGCTAGTAAAGTGCTGTTTTCTATTCCTGCCTTCTCGGCCAACATAGCGCAGCTGTAAAATATTGCCCCGGGTGCCGAGAGGTTAGCCTGTGACATCCTCACCCAAAGTGCAGTGTATTAAAAAGCAGTGGGGCCCCAGATCTCAGTATATCACAGAGAGAGAGTCTGTGATAAGGCCTGCCTGCCTGCACGTGGATCAATGAAGGTTACTGACATCATATCACAAAGTGATAGCCAGTGCTTTACCCCCGGCTATTTATCAGCCCACAATCTCACGGAGAGAGGAGACGGTGCTACGAGGGGCTCTCTGCTCTCTCTCCGTTACCCCTTACTCTGTATCCACACCTCGAACGCCCTATCCTTTCACTGTGTCACCTGTCTATCAAATGCTGAGCTGCTTTGGCGGTGGGCCGTCCACATCAGTTCTACTCAGATGCTTTAGCACTACAATAATCTTTCTCACATTCGTCTCTCCGCCTTTCTGTTGTTTTTTTTCGCTCTGTGTCAATACCGTGCTGTGTTTGGACTCAGCGAGCTGTTTCTAAGGGCCTTAATTGGCTATTGAATGCTTTCATTTTTTTAATCAAGTATTTTGATCATGGCCACATGTATCGAGCGTACGTTTGTGTACTATAATTTCCCATCCTGTAATCTTGTGCCTCTTGAAGCCGAGCAAAATGATTTCGGCGTAGGGAGACAAACATCTGTGTCCAAGGAAACGTCAATGACCTTCACATCTTTACTGACCATTTTTCGCCCCTCATACATCTCTCTCTTTGTCTCACTTCCTGCTATTATCATCAGACTTGCTTTGCTTTGTCAAGTTTTCAGCGTGTCAGGCCCCGTTCTGTGTGACCATGCCTCTGCGTTACTGTGTGTGTGTGTTTGTGTGCGTATGGGCGCTTATACTCTCAGGTAGCGTATGAGTTCCATTTATCAGCTGCCCGGGGCACATTGTAGAGGATTTCCCCCAATGGGTTAGTGTGTAACTGCTCTGTCAATACCTGCTTGTCAAGGCAGTGGAGAGCAGAGGGAAAAAGACCCCTCACTCTGTGAACCGAAGCCACTTATTGAGCAGCCAATAGCTATTTACCTCCTGACAGGAAGGGGGAGAGAAGGCCCCAGCTGAGGTAGTCAGACTTTGGCTCTCTCTCTCTTTCTCTGTCATTTGTTTCCTCGTCTTGTTTAGTGTGGTTTTAAGTGGTCTTATGAAGGATACATTAGCAGTATAACCAAGCTTCTGTGTATTTTGTTGATCAATAGCTGTGGAAGAACAGATTAAGAGCGCGCTCGAGGTGATTGACCCTCTAAATTTAAAGGGTTTCACGCTACTGTAACACTAATGTAAAATTTCCACTAAGCTGTAAGCTTTCCAGACTGAATTTTCTTATTTACTGATACAGATTTCGGAGGGAAATCAGTGGATTTAAATGTGTTCAGTGGAGCTGAGAGTACTACACTCAAGGTTTGGGAGGAGTTAGTTCATGTAGTCATGTCAATCACAAAGCGAGTTCTTAGTTCACCGTGACAATTCCTCTTCTGGCATCCCTTCACCATGCTAATCTCTACAATTTATTAATTAAGTCCAAAGAGGAACCAACTGGATTTGGGTTTTATGTTGTGGCCTGTACTTTACTTTCACCTTTTTCTTGAGGGTAAAAAAAAAGCACTGTGTCATGCTATGTACATTTATTTTTTTCAGAACTATATACTTTGCGTCAACAGTTGTCTCATTTGTGTCCTGGGGAATTTTAGTAATATAATTTAAGACATAGTTGATACTAAAGTCGCCCAAGCTGTGAAAAAGTAGCATCTGAGCAATAAAATGCCTTCCTTTTGGGTGGTAGATGGGTGCTGTAAAGCCCAGTTTCCTCATTGGAATCGCTGTGCTGACAGAGAGCATCTGGATCGGGGTGAACTGCTCCGAACGCGCTCAGCACCTCGCGGTGTGGAGGTGACCCAGCCCAGGCTGACTTTCATCTGGCGGTCACACCCTGCCTATAACCTAGCCCCGACCCCCTTCACCCTCTCCGCCCCCGGGCTGCAAACACCTCTCTCCTCTCTTGCCCCATCGCCTGCCTGCGTCCCACCATGAATGCCTGTTTTGATGGATATTTCATTTATGCTGATCTACTTTGATTCAACAAACAAAAGGAGCTTTCTCTGTGATCTGCATTTTTTCCTCCTCTTCTTTCCGTCCGCTTTTGTTTTCTTTAAACTTCTCACTCTCTCCCTCTCCCTCTCTTTCTTTGTGGGTTGAGCGGAGCGTTGTATTCCACGCTGGGCTGTTGGTGGCCTGTTGGGACACGTTTGGTATACCTGAGTCACAGAGCAAATGTTTAACTCATGCAGGTCCACAAAGAGAACACACACACACATGCATACATGCATGCACAGCTGTCCATATCAGCCCAGCATCAGGCCTTGAGACATAAAGATCTGTACGTTAAAGCAGGCACACACAAAAAACAAAGCAAAATCACATGCCCACACAAATGGCCTCTCAAACATACCACACACGAATCCCCCTTGGTAACCCGGGCGCCTTCCCGTTGCCAAATTGGAAATGTATTTCATGTTTATTAAGTTGAAATGAGACGTTAATTCCGCAAAAAAAAAGCAGAGGAGTCATGCTAGAGCAGCATCTGAAGATGTCCCGCTGTTAAAGGACAGCTGTCCAAACAAGGAGAGGGGGCAAAAGAACTAGAAAAACACATTATATAAACATTTGACAACAGTTGCTCTGTAATCTGGTATTACTTCCACAAGCGGAGGAGAGACCTGTGGTCCTGGGTTGGGCCGGGCTGAAGGGGGACACCACTGCGGTGGGGTTGAAGCCTGGTGTGCTGAAGAGGTCAGTGGCAGATGAGAGAGAATGAGGATTCATGAGAATCCCGCTGCGGAGAGCTAATCACGTTTGATGTGCATGTGAACCCAAGCAGGTTCGTTGTAAGCTGTCCCAACGTTTGAACCGGGCACAATGACCCACTAATTGGCTGCCATGGTTTTCTACTCTCATAAAGCTGTTTTTATTCTATAGTCCAAAATACACTGCACCCACATGTCCCTATTTTTGAAGCAAGATTACACTTCTCATGTGTCCTTTTCCTTGTGTGCGTTTGCGAGTGTGTGTGTGTGTGTGTGTGTGTAAGATGATGGTTAGATGCTTGGGGGGGTTTCCAGCGTTAAAACCTCCCTGGAAGAGAAGGACGTTTATGTCCTTGGCCTAGTAGTGGGTGGCATCCCAGCATTCCCATGTACATTGCAATTGTCTGTCAGACTGTGAAGGGAAGAATTGTGCGTGTCCTGCTCTGATACATTTATCCGTTACCATAACGAAATAGCAGCCTGCACCATTAGGTACCAGTAGACTAGAAGTCAGCACATGTCTTGACACTTTGAGCCATTGTGCTCAAGTGGATAATACAAATTTGTATTAGTCTTGCGAAATTTCTTGTTCCCATTCCTGTTTTTATTAGTCACCTCTCCAATATTGTGTGAATAATAGTGGTAGGAGGCCACAAAAAATATATGCATTTCTTGTTCTGATACATTCATCCATGTTGCCATCAGCAGCTACGAGAATCATAGATACGAGTATATAAAAGCACAGATACTTGGATATTTTAAAAAGGGAACTGTTATCAGCTATTAGTAAGACATTACAAGCTTTCATATCAAATCTTTGGAGTGGAAGAAAGAGAAAAGCGATGAGGAAGGTGATGAGTGGTGGTGAGTTGTACCAGGATAAAGTAGTTAAAAGTGAGTCAGCTGCTTCTTTGGTTCTTATCACAGACACGCAAACATACACAGACTTCCCGTGCCCTGACTGTCATCCCTTTAATATTGTTTTGGAGCTGTTCAGGTGTGGCTACCTTTGGCAGCAAAACCTAGTGCTTAGGGCAATAACAGGCTAGTAGGCAGGATGCCAGTTCAACTCTGCAAGCTTTTAACTTCTTTAGCTGCTCCCTCTCTTTCTCTTCCTCTGCTTATGTCTCCCTTTCCCAACGTGAGATTGACCTTTTTTGCAAGCCTTGGAACACTTCAGCTGGTACAGGCTTCAAACAGAGCTCAAAAAGGACTCTGTGAGAAAAGAAAAATAAAAGTGTCTTTTAAAACATACGTAAAGCACTTATTTGCTCCTGTGATTCTGTGGGCATATAAGTGACTTAGAAAGACAGAAAAAGAGACACAAAGAGACTTTTCCTCTGAGTCGGCCTCAGCCTTTTTAGGATGTGATCTTCCCACATCAGAGTTCAGAGAGTAGAGGTCACGTCTGGAATCACTCTCCATGCTTCATCTCTTGCTCACTTCTAAACCTCAAAAGTCAGATGTTCTCCACAGAAACGCTGTGGTGAAGGTATGAGGTTGTAGCAGACAGGCAGTCTATCGTGCAAGCAAATAGATAGCTGAGTGCATTTTCGGTCAGCTCTGGTAAATCTGAGGACATTTTGTCACGGAACGAGGCTGTTGGAAAAAGTTAAGATGAGCACAGCTGAACATAGCAATCTGGCTGCTCAGCACTGATTCATTAGTGACTCATGTGCTTGATGCCAGTATTCCTGGCTGTTTTTAAAAATAAACCTCCCCATTTCTCAACCTCATCTTGCTGAACTCTACATAATAGATGAATTTATTAATTCACTCACCACAGCTTGTCTTGCTCAATCATTACTCCGTCCCACAGTTGAGGAGCCCCAGAGGACTAGAACAGCGCCTGCTTTCCCTCAGGTTCCTGTCAGCCATTCAGAAACCTACAGAGATAGCAGAAAAGAGCGAGATGGAGTGAGTTGCTACAGAGGCCTTGCTTAAGCTACAACCTTTTTTTCACCCTGTTTCCATTGGAAGATCAGCATAATAAATGAGTTTTGGCCAGAGCTTTGGCTTAGCGTTCAGACGGTGCTCGCGCAGGAAGGTTGTTCGAATCCTGCATTTCCGATTCAGTTGTGCAACTTTCCCTATTGTTTCCTTTCACTGCCTTTTAATTGAGAGGGACAACAACACTATCTATTTAGAATTGATGTGAACTGATGTTCTTGTGTGTTTAAACTATACCCTGCGGAGGCAACTTTCTCAACTTTCATAAAGGATAGAGGAGAGAAACTAACTGCTTTACTTATTTTCTAAAAACCAAATAACCCTGGTCTCTTTAAGGTGGTATACATACTTGACATGCGTGTGTGTTTTATTATTAGCGTAGTCATGTGGATGTTTTTGTTTGCACGGTAGTACAACAGTAATTAGAAGCTATAGGGACCACTTGCGAGTCTTTTTATTTGCTGGCTGCTGGGGTTAAGCTGTCATTATGAAAATGGCCGTCCTTCCCCTGCCGATACCTTTCTTCAGCTTTTGTGTGGAGAGCTGTGCTTTAATTACAGGTCTGTGAGTGATGTCACTGCTGTGGCGTCTCCTGCCATTCACCCAGCGCCTCCCCATTCCCCCCCATACACGTGTGCTTAAACACACACCTGCCCCAGCTGCCCTCCGTACCTACCTCCATCACACCCCTGAGTCCTCCTCAGGCACACCGGTGCTCGGATCTGAACAGCTCCCACCTAACCCCAACCCCCACCCATGATTGTTTAGAGATGGCTTGATTATTTGTTCTGTGAATGCGGTTATTTAACTTTCCTCCTCAAGCAGAAGATAAGGAGCCCTACAACTGTTGTAACAAGAATGAACTTGTGCCAGAACGGAAAGAAGTTGGTATGTACGCAGTTGTGAGTGAGTGTCTCTCTCTTGTTTTTTTTTTTTTTTTTTTTTTTTTTTTCACACGTATGCAAACCCAACACATGAGTTTTAAATGTGTGGGAGTATGCAGGGGACGTTTCTCTGAGTGATTTGGATTCCTCGAGAGGTTATTGCCGGAAAAGAGCACAAGAAGTGGCGGCACGCCACTGAGTGAGAGAACAGTTCAATGGTGGAACAGCGGACACGTGAAACAACTGGAGAAGCAGGATAAGGAAATGTTCAAAGCAAATCAGTGTGGACGTCATGCATCAGCACTACACCTGACCTAGGGAATGCGTTACCTAAAAGGCCACAAAAACCGCCTGGAGACCATGGAGCTCTTATCGTAGATGTTAGATGACCCTGCTGGAAAAAAAAGGAGAAGGATCCATCATGAAGTCTAAGAGCCCTTCAGAAAAACAGGATTGAAGGCTTTCTCTCTGCTTTTTGTATGTGCGGAGAGAGCAAGGGGAAAGAATGGTAGGTAATGTTATCTTGTTCACAGTTACAAGAATCCTGCTCAGAGAATTCTATGGGGTTTCAAGTTTCTAATATGTATATAAAGTTTCTCTGGCACAATAGAGCTTTTGTGGAGTGCAAAATGACCCCCCCCCCCTTTTGCCTCTCTCCCTTCGTTAAAAAAATGCATTCATATGCTAGCAGAGCAAGAGTGTGGACTCAAGTTTCTGCTATCTTTATGTGTTGTGTCGTCACAGAGCCCCCGCGGGCTGAAATGTGCATCTCATTCACCAGCTCCGGCACTCTGCCAGCACTGCCAGTGCTCCTTCCAGACATGGATTAGCGAGAAAATCTGGGAGAAACAACAGGCTCCTGACAGAAAAAAAAAAAAAAAAATAATAGCTGGAATGACAGGTAACCCAAGTCAAAGAGAAAAACAGCTGAAGAACGAGAGAAGGCAGACGATAATTACAGAGCTTTTTGTTTTCGGGGCCACTTTTAGCTGGCTACTTAAGTGCCTGATCCCAAATATATGCCTTGTAATTACAGTAGTGGGCCCCATTAGGGCAGAGGTCTTTGGAAGGATTATGCTTTGTGTGTGTATGTAAGGTGAGGTAAGAGATGGCACACATGTGTACCATATCCTTGTCCTTGATTGGCTGAAGATGCTTGGGTCAGGTTGGTTGAGTCAAGTTCCCGGTTTGCCCCTGTGAGGGAAGCACAGTGCTTGCTTCCTTCTTTCTGGTCTGTTCCCGCAATGTGCATTGCTTGAAATGCCCATTCTCAGAGTTCACAACTGAAACATTACAAACTAATTCACATCTCTGGGTGTCTCCTCACTACAAGCTTTCCTTCTCACTCTTTCTTTCCCTGTTTGCTGATGTGGGGAGATGTATGGTGATTATGACAGCCTGTCTTAGTGATGACTGCCCAGTGTGGCGTGTGTCATGTCGAGTTGACAGAGACTTTTTGGTGGGGTGTCCGTAGAGGCCAAGCGGTAGGAGCACCACCAGTGCTGGGGTATCGTTAGACTGAAGGAGACAGTGCCAGACCTTACTTACAGGGGAATTTTCAAGCCATGGCACCCAGCCAGATCCTTCCATTGTCTTAACCCTTGTAGATTAGCACGGTGACACACAAACACAAGCTTAGGCGAACAAATGGCACGGAGCCGTGCCTTGAGACTGAATAGCGGAGAAGAGGAGAAGGTGATGGCAAGCAAGGGCATAGCTGTGCATGTGTGTGTGCTTGTGGGTACATCAAGCCAACCTGAGAGCAAAAGAGGGAGATCTGCCTCT
Organism: Labeo rohita; assembly: GCF_022985175.1. NCBI lineage: Eukaryota > Metazoa > Chordata > Actinopteri > Cypriniformes > Cyprinidae > Labeo > Labeo rohita. Next base: position 6,137,396 of record NC_066875.1, read on the forward strand.
TTAAGCTGTTAGCTTTCCTAATAGATTCTTAAGCACTGGCTTTAGTGCATGTTAAACCAGGATTACCCAATCAATTATGGCCAGTACAAACAAGGATTACTTAACACACTACATTTTTCTTATGCAGAGGGTAAAAACGGGGCAAACGAAGGGAGCGGCACTGCCGGTGATAAGACAAGCAACTCGTCCAGGTCAGCATGACCCTGGGACGTTCGTTGTTAGAGGGTTGCCAGGAGTAGGACGTTGCTTGGCCTTGCCGCCTTGCCCCAGTCTTCCAGGTCCGCACTTTGGCGATGTGATCTTATAGCAGCTTGCTGTGTAGCTCGCATCAGTGCAAACTCTGCACTAGTGAGCAACCTTTTGAGTCATGAAACGTCCCACTCTACACTCTTGTGGATTTTAGATATATGCACGCGTCAGATGTGCATCAAGTATTTTTTTATGCTTCTTGTTTGCAGCAGGACCCTATTTACAGTTAGTGGGTGTGGTTATGGCACTCTCTGGGGCAGTTTATTTGTACAGGTTGGGTTTTTCATTTGAGCAACAAAGTAAAGGGTTATACTTCTGTAGTGAATTGCATTTGGTTAATGTGGTATAGTTTCGGTGTGGCCAAGTGGAAGGTGTTATGCAGGATGGGTTATATGTGTTTAATAATTTCTTTGTAGATAGAACAATAACATGAATGAATTGCATATTTCTTTAGCTGACGTTTGTGTGTACGTGTCTGTGTTCTGGCTGTGACCTTCCTGAAACCTGATCCGGAGGGTGTAGCGTAGAGTGTACGTGCTGATACATCCCCATCTCTGCAAATATACAGAAAGGGCATAACACTGTGTCTGTTTACTTATTTTAATCTCAATTAGCAGCCAGAGTCTTGCTGCACAATGTGAAGCAAGTATGGACACATTCTTGCCAAACCAGCTCTGTGTGTATGTGTGTACTTTTGCGCGTGTGTGTGTATGTGTTTAATTGAGCTCACCTCTCAGTGAACCAGTACATACTCGGTGCATGTTGTAAGCACATGATGGTTGGAGCTTGCCCACACTGCCTGTTCCCTTTCCTTCATTCCCTCGCTTTTCTCTGACTCACTTTTCCGTGACACCTTGACTGCCTGTTGTGTCATTCTGCGAGTTTCTTTGATGGAGTATTTTACTCAGGCTTGCGGTGCGAGTCCTCCCTTTTAGACGATACACAGGGCCTTTGAAAATAGCTTGTATGTCATCTTAACCTCCGAGTGAGGGGTCAGCCCCTGTTGAAAAGAGTGCTCAAGGCGAAAGAGAGCAGGAGAATCCCGCTGGATGTCTTTTATAAACCCTTTCCCCCTTTACATTCCTGCGCCATCCTTGTCTGCTCCCATCTCTGTCCGGGTGGCGAGTGAATGGTGACTGTAAACCTTCTCTACCCTTCCTTCTGGCAGGGTGACTGTGGTAGGAAATAAGAGTGGCCTAATCAGGCCTAATAAGAATGTGTTAGTGACGGGGGGGTGCTGTTGAAAGGGTTTGAGTCCTCTGTGGAGACACAAATAGACAGAAGACATGCCGGGTATTGAGTTACTATGTCTGGGCCGAACTAGAAGAGCTCTCTTAGTGTCTCCTACATAATGTACTAACACAAGGCATGACTTTACTGGCAGTTATTATATAGCTACTGTCAAGAATGTAATTGCATGTGCTTGTGTTACATGTGTTCACAACACATAAGAATGCCACAAAAAAAAGTTTTATTTGCGAAACTCATCATAGTACAGTATACAAGTCATTGTGTGCATTGCATTTTAATTTTTAAATGAAATAATAGAATGAGCATCACGTCACTGACCCACATATGTTACCGGTGATATAGTGCAGTGCACATTTTGTTGGCTTTAGACATGTGACAGTTGTTATTCATATTTTCTTTGTCACTGTAGCAACATTTGTCTTTGATATCGTTTGTGATGCGTCTGTAGCGCATCTGTATGTTTTCTAGCGTGTGAATATGATCCCATCTTTATCACATCTGTGTCATCAGCTGTGGGAGCCCTCGGGCTAACTCCCACCTCCAAGCAAGCTGAGAGACAACCAAAAAAAATGTGACTGCTTTACCCCCTTTAGAAATGAATCCTACTTAATTAAGAAGCAATGAAGAATCCACAGATAGCATTCTGTAATTAGCTTAAGCAGGGGCTGCTGTAACCAGATCCACTGCATTAATGACAACATAAGGCCCTGTGAAAAGCATCATTGTTCTCCGGATAATTGTCCTTTTAGTTAACGGAGGGTAGGGGAAAGGCTCTCCTTGTTAGAGGATCTTGGCTGGGGCTGTCGACAGCCAGGGGCACAGATAAGAATGGGTACCCAGGGATGGGGCTGGCACTGGCCCTGTGCCCACTGTGACAAGCCCACTTGTGCCCTCTGCCGAAATCCGGATGGCATGTATAGGAATTAGGCCTCCCCTGGGTGTGAAGGGGGGCACATGTTAATGACATGCCCCTGAAGGCTAATGAATGAAGAGAGATCAATAAAATAAGGCAGATGTATGCAAACAGCATGCTGATTATGCTGCCTAATGACGCCTGCTGGAACAGAGCTGAGACGGGAGGGATGGGGAGGGGAAGGAAAGTGCCATAGAGGCACATGGAACATTTACGTCTCCTCTCAAGGAGTGAATTAAATAGCTCCTACTCAAGGGGTAAACTGTCAACTGATTAAATGTCATAGATGTTTATGGCAGTGCAACTTTTTTGTTTTCCTCTATGTCCGTGTTGGCAGTGTCACATTTCTATGAAATAAACCAGTGTTTCCTACACCACTGAGCCTACAGCTGTAGCGAAAGAAATTATATTTTATCTGAATTGTGAGCTTGGAGTTTGAGTGGAATGTGATATAAACACTGTTTAGCATAAAATAATGCCATGAAAACACATCTTTCTCTTGAGTTGTCCTCACCGACTGCAGGCAAAAATGAAATGCGGTTAGTCCAGTTCACAAACAAATCCTACTACTTTAAACTAATGTTCATTTATGCAACTGTTGTTCGTTGTTATTTCATGTCAGGTAGTGCTCTAACTTATAACATAGTCACACTCTACTATATTTTTGTATTGTGGTTTATGTTTCAGCATTTCACAAACAATGGACAATACTTCTAATCTTCTAATATTTGTTAAACTTATATATATCCTAAGTTTGTTAGTTATTCAAAACTTGAATTAAGCTTTTTGGAAGTAGTCAGGGGCTAGGGGCTAGGGGTTAGGGCGCAGCCTAGAAAGGCAGGTAGGTTCACCTGTTTGGAGCTCTTTTCTTTGTAGCTCCCCATTGTATCCAACCAGCCGGAGCTGTTAGAAACACGATATCTACCTTTAAGCAGAGAGGGAGAGCAGCCAAGACTTAACTGCTGTCTCATCCTGGCAACTGCATGGATGCTGTCTGCCTCCATTCATGAGGACTCAGGGAGAAAAGGAATGAAAAGGAAGGATGAGAAAAGTAAAAGAGAAGTCCCCTCCCCCTGTTCCCTCTCCGTTTATTCCAGGATCAGGTCCTCTGAGGAATGTGTCTAGCTCTGTGTACTTGTCCAATTCAGCCAGAACTAGAGACACAGTATAAGTTCAGCAGATAAAGCCCAGGTCTGCACTTTCCCCAGCAGGACGTTGCTGGTGTTGGGTTTCGGTGTAGGTGACTGTACGTCTTAGATTTTGAGTGTTGTTCTCTTTGTTTCCTCCGACCAAGTCAGTTGGGTTTACAAAACGACAGGCAAAGGACTTCATGAGAACAGACGTCCAACACTGTGGCTCAGTGCCAGTCTCGCAGAAGTTGAGACGTTCGCTGTTGCGCTCAGAGGGATATTGTAAACGAATCGTCTGGTGGAATGAAAAACTGTCTGATGACATCAGAGCCAGCCACTGACGATGGGGTTGACGCTGTACGGCTGCATTATTTTAATGAAAACAAAGATCCGGGGTTCATCGAGCCAAACGATGTGCTCTGCAATGCATCAACTGTTTTATTGCATTGGCTTGAGAATATGATTACGCCTCTCCACTCCCCTTGGGCCTGAAATTAAAACCCTAGTCCACTGTTGAAGACCTTGGAGGACTTTCCAATAAGAGGCCAGAGAGCAGGTGGTGACCCCCTGTGGCCTTGGAGTATATTATTGACCAGGGTCCGGCACCCCAGTTGATTGCTTTATTGTATTGCTATGAACCTCGGTGGCTGGAGACCTCTGGTTGACCCGGGACTGGAGGGAGCATTGCGGTGACCCTCACCTTAGTGGAAGAGATATGTGGCTTTGACCTGCACCTTGATGAGGGAAGGCTTGACCTGCAGGACTGCGGGGATAATGGCTCTTCTTCCAGTCACCTTCCTTCTGTCTCAGCCTGTAATTTAAAAGCTGTTGGGTCAGTGGTGTCCTCTGCTTTTGGGTGGGGCTCTGCCCTGACTCCAGACCCTGTACGTGACCCAGCGGTGTTCATCACGTCGGTCTGGCAGGAGGGAGGAGGAACGAAATGCCGATTAATCTTCGCCAAATAACAGCAAAATGCTGCAGGATCACTTTGATGCTCAAGAGCTGGGGCTTGGAGGGAAATGAATCTGCACTGCTGAGTACCCATTGACGCCTTCGAAAATCTCTTTATCACTGGAAATGAAGGGTCAGTAGCATAGAAGCAGATGCAAGCCGGTTTAATGCGAACTTGTGCCTCCCCCTAGTCGATATGAATGTGTTGTTGAAGCCCTAACTGAAGACGTCATGGATTTCTTGCTTTCTGTCTCCTATTCTGGATAATACTACAAACCCCCGAGTGGTGATTGACACGCAGACCTGCTGGATCTCCTGTGCTCTCCATAAACTGTCACTCTGTCAGCCTGATCAAGGCACTTCAGACTTGCAGGAGAAAAACCTCTCTAAACGCACATACACAAGCTTCGCACTTCCTTATTACCTTTTGTTTTCCTTTGTTTTGTCTTAAGTGCCAGTTTCCAAAGGCTTCCATCAAAGCTCCTGCAGTAAAAGCGGGTTGCTGAAATGTTTGAATAACAGCCTTGAGTGAAGCATACTTGATCCCTCTTACATGTAATGTTACCAAAATACATGGCTTTTAATGTGATGCGTTTCTCTTAAGATTTTATTTTCAAATTGACTTCCCTTTTTGTGTGCTTTTAATGAGGATGAGGAATAGATAGGTTTAGATAATGAGCAGGCGGTGACAGGGCCAACAGGTGTTGCTTTGGCTTCCTCGTCCGTTCCGCCTCCCCCACACCCGTCCCCTTTATTCCATCACGTTTCAATTTTTATAGCCATTCATTTTTGTCTCGGCTGTTAATCTTAAGATTGTACGTAGTCCGGGGTTCGGTTAGGCTTTCATCCCTGGACGTCCTAGCTGTTTGTTTGCTTCGAGCGTAACGGCACCATTTACTTTAGTATGCAGAGCTTTGTTTGTCTAATGTAGGCTCGCTCACCGTGACCCAGTCAGGCTAGCCACTGAACTCCCTCTGCACCCGCCCAATGAAAGGAGTGCACCTGGCATCATAGAGTTCACTTCAATTAATCCCTCCGAATTACAGTCCCTGAGCCAATTAAGCACCTCTCATCTTACACAGTCCCTCCCCAGCACGAGGCTCTGTCCATTGCTGACATCAACCGTTCAGTCCTATTGAGAGAAGGGTTGGGTGTAACACCTTTGCTCTCTTCTCCGCATAGCCCATGCAAATTTTGGCCCGATTTGGCAGATTTTGTAGATCACCTGATCCCTGAAAGTCTCCCTGAAGTGGCGAAAATGAAACACTGGGACCTTTTCAGAGTTTCCCAGCGGTGACTGCAACTCTAGATAATAAGTGTCAACAGCGTTTCAGAGAATAGCTGTTAGATAACTTCTCAGAAATTATTGATCTGCATTTCAGTGCATTTGTGGCGCTTTTTAGTGTATCTGTGTAGTACTTCAAATACTAAGCCATGTGGAGCATTTCCCATGTTGCGTTGGCATGTATACATAGCCTCCCACTCGTGCCCAGAACCCTGGCACAGGCGATTACAAACTTTCTGCTCCACCGAGCGATTTCATTCACAGTATAGCACTATATCTGGCAACTTTCCCTTACCTTGTACACACACACACACAGACACAGCAGCTGTGTGTGACAGGTTCTCTAATGGTAAGGAAGATTGAGCAGAGCAGTACCGTGGCCTGAGGTTAAGATTCCAAGTGTCTCGCTGTTGATCTTTTAGTCCTGTTTCCTTTAGCAATCTAAAAACGCACGTCCTGACAGCCATCAAATGTTTATCTTGTTTTCTGGCACGCTTCCTCTTTGTCAAAACAGTGACATCATTAATTAAGCACAGTTTCAAGCTCTTCAAGGCCTGGCAGATTCCAGTTCCTTTGAGCAGCACACAGACTTCATTGTGTTAGATTTTAGTAGAAACTAGTGTGTTGATTTTAGAGCCAGTGATATGTAGGAGTATGTATGATACAAACAAACAATAAATAAATAAATAATCTTTTTGAAATCTTGTTTAAAACACATGTGCCAAAGTCTGAATATTGGTTTCATGTGGTTTTGAAAAGATGGTGCAAACATTTTCCTTATACCTGGAATATTCATGAGTATACACAATCCTAATCATCATTTTCCCAAAAAGTTTTTAAAATTATTATTATTTTTATTTTTACACATGGCTTCTTTATGACAGTTTTAAGAAATAAGCCAATTTGCTAAACTATATTTGCATTATTTCAACCCTTTTTCTCCACTGTGATATCAAGACAATTGTAGCGCTTAAATACAGAAATGTAATATATGAAATATATTGCCATATATGTTAATTAAGGCGATATATAGCTTTCACATATGTACGTTCTTTGAGTATATGAAGATGTAAGTTTAGAACATATAAAATTCCTATAGCACCATGTTTATGTGCTAATAATATCTATATGATTTTTATATAGAATTATGTTGTATGTATATATGTCAACAATGTACATTTTACTTATGTATGCAACTTTACTAAAACAACATATCTGCATTAACATAACTGTATGTTTGTTTTTGTAATACTTTTTTAAATACACGTCTAACTTTTATATTTAATTATATAATATCAGGTTTCATGTACTTTTTTTTTACTTATGACTATATTTAATAAATTGAAATGTAATATGTTTGCATATGGGCTCTTATATTTTTTATTCAAGTAACAGTATGTATGGTTTGACAGAAATAAACCATGTCACTGACTGTTTATTATATAAAGATTTATTGGCTCTTCGGTATCGAGACATCTATCAGGTTCTTATCAGCTGGGTTATGGTAGGTCACCACCGGTGTGTTGCAACAGCGACTGTGTGCATTGCTGGAAAACAGAGGCAAAAACCGTTTGCTTGCTGCGCTCTGAACAATACAGTGTGGACTCAAGCGTGCTCTCTCTTTTTTGTTGCCATTTTGTAACCGTTTTTAAGCTCAACCTCCTAATGAACAAGGTCTCAGTTGCAGAGTGAGAACACAGATATGTGGCCTTTCTTTAAACATGCTTAATGCTCAGTGCTTTTCTGCCTCTTTTACCCCTCTTAATCCATCTGGCCTCCTCCGCCAGCGAGAGATGATGACGGGAGTTTATCCCTTCGACTCGCAACAGTGAATGGGCCCTGTCGTTGCAGTTTGATGTGTTTGCAGTGAAAAGGTCTCTGTGTTACTCCACCATGCCAAAGATAACTTTCTGGGTGTGATACTGATTTGTCTGTACTCAACACTTACTTGTTGGCATGTTCCTCAAGTCTGCTTTACTCACGGCTCATTTTCTGGCCCATACGCCGAGCCCTGGGAGACCTTTCGTTATTGCAGGAGGTGTGTGTGTTAGATGCGAGAGTTTGAGGGGGGGGGGTTTCCATGTATCTTTGAGTCTCTCATTCTGCAGGTAATTACACAGCAATGTAAATTACAGCAAGGCAGCAAAGAGCCATGGCCCCTGCCGGCACTAGTCTGGCCCTGCGTTCGTCCCTCCTGCCTGACCCCGCAGCTAACAGCTTAACACAACAAGCCACATCTTAGCGTGGGCCCCTGTCCATGGCTGCCCTTGGATAAATCATTAGCAGATGATGCTTTCTTTTGAATTCCCTTTCTTTTTCTCTTTCACTTTCCGTCTCTACCTAACCCTGCCATACAGCGTGTGTAGTTCAAAAGGAATCATATCTGGTTAATATTTAGCTGCCAGGTCCCCGGGTAAAGGGGTGGAGACTGTTGCTTTGGAAAGTTGAAACTCGTAGGCACACATACTGAAGATATGTTTCTGTCCACAGAGGAATGTGGCTTCTCTTCCAGGATCTGACCTTTGACCCTGTTCTGACACATGACTGAGATTCTTTAAGCTGCCCTAACGGCTTTCTCTCCCTCTTTTTCTGCCTCTCTTTCAGGTCTGTCTGTTATTACTCGCACATTGATCTGTCACCAGCAGTTAGAGCTCCATGCTCCAGTCTCTTCCTCGGCTTTTAGACGTAAATCCTAAAAACATGACCACAGAGTGACTGGAGATCAGTGTCTTTCCTACCTCTCTCTCTCTTTCACCTTTTCTTTCCTCCTTTCTCTTTCTGGCCCAGCTGGGCTCCAGATGTAATCTGCATTTCATGTGGCGCAGTGCAGGGAGGCAGGCCATGTGAGTGGAGCGGCGCTGGGCTGAGACTGGGCCGGGCTTCGGGTCTGCCGCTCAGCGGTTCAGCTAGATGTTGCGGTTAGCGTGATGTGAACTTTGACAGTCTGTGTCATGCTTAATGCCTCACTTCCCAAACACAGCTCAGTGAGGCTGATTTATATCTAACAGGTGCTGCATTCAGTGCAGCAGCGGGGCTGATGGGATGGGGGACAGCTTGTGGCCGCCTCATTAAAGAGAGGAGGAGATAGAAAGCTGTTTCTCCGTCTGACGTCCACACCCGCCGGCAACAAAGCCTTAATGCGAACTTGCAAACAGTTGCCATGCGAGATTTTGCTGAGATTTTGAACTGTTCTTCTTCCTATCTGGCGTGCTTTGGATTTCCTCTCGTCCTGCTTGGGCTTTTAGGAGCGGTGGGCTCTCTGACCTCTGCTGAGTGCACAGTGGCTTAAGCCCTGGCAGACACCACAATGCCAGGATTGTCTGGGAGTGTTGACATGCCAGCAAACTTTGACGGGCTTATGTTAGTGGCGCGGTGTCGGTTTTCCCCCGCTGCCCCTGTGAAGGCAGTCCTTAGTCTCCTCTCTCTTCTTTCTTTCATCTTTCTGTCTGTTTCTTTCTTTCACCTTCTCTCTGATAGCAGTCCTTACCAGTTTGGACCTGGATCCATTTTAAATCCTGATAATTATCTGAGGGTTTGCAGGTATCCTTTAGGCCTTTTCTGTAAGTCTCATGGGTGTGGCCAGACTGTGACTGAAATGGTCATAAAATAAAAAGACAATGATTTCAAACAAGTCGTGACGTCTGATTTTTAATAAGTCAGTCTGATAGATTCACAAAATGGTTTACGGTTAGCAGTTGCTAGTTTGAGTCAGGCTCAGTCAGAGAATCATTCAGGCACAGAAACATTGGTAATAGTGCAGAATCACTTCTGAATAAATTGCCGATTTGTAAGTTAAGTCATTAAGCTCTTTTCTAGTCATTTTTAGTCTTAGACCTGGGTGTGGCCTTGTTGTCGGCTGAGCGCTTTTTTCCGCTCCAGGTAGGACATCCGTGGAATGCCCTTTATATAATCAAATTAGTTTTCCGTTTGTAAACCCGACCTTCACGCTGAGCTCAGCTTTTTGTCACCCCTCCCATGCTGAATGAAACATTCGTTGTGTGTCTCAACAAGTCAGAGGAAGACCATTAAATGTTTTCGATGTTCCTCTTCGCCCGGAGCGTCGGCATCTTTCAACACCGGCCTCGAGGCCACCTTGTTACACACTTAACTACTTGTATTCTCATAGTGTTTTTCTCTTTCTCTTCCTCTGTTGAGAGTTATTCATTTCATCACTGCTGAGGAAGAATGCACGTCACTTCGCTTGCTTTGCCTTGGCCCTTTTTCTCGTAAATACTGCGGGCTAGGTCTGTACAATGCGATAAACCGCAGGCATCTGTAGTTATGGTTATGATTTATTGGCAGTGTCTACATACCACAAAACGATACACTTAGATAATGAAAGTTGTTACTGATCGAACCATCTGCAGGTGGATTGGCACGGTGTAGTTTAGAAAATAATAGTGTGAACATTAACAATTTGGTTTTTGTGCGTAAAATGAAGCTTTCAATATCATTACAGCTGTCAGCTCCCCTTTTGTTTATGCTTCTGCTGAAAATGAGCCTGCTAAGCTTCCGTAGCAGCCGGGAAAAATAGACTGTTAGTGAGTGAGAGCATGGGTACCTAATTGGAGATGTATTCTGCTGTTGTTCGAGACTAGCTGGGTTTTAAGAGTCAGTGCCATCAGTAGGAATCGCTTTAATTCGCCCCGGCAGTCCCTCAAACTCCCACCTGTAGGTTATGCTATGAGAGCAGCCTGAAGGAAAAAAAGAAAGAACACATTATTCCTTGTACTTTATTAACACTCCATAATTCTTTAAAGGGGCTCCGGCTTTGCTTCCGGGGGAAAGAAAGCCATCCTCCCTTGAGGTTTATTGCTTAAAGCAAGCACGGCTCTTTCCCAGGATAAGAGATTTAACTAAGCAGAGAGGAATTTGGGCCAGAACTCATAAAAGAAGTATTTGTGTACCAGAGAAAAAGTTCGTACTTTCTTTCCAAATCTTTGTCATTAATGACTTTAGCAAATGTGAAGTGGAGAGTGAATGGAGATGCAGCGTAGGGTCTTCAAAGAAAGCCTCTAATTATTTATCCAGGATATCCCGCTGAAGAATTAGAGTGAAGAAATCACTTCCACAGAATGGTTTCACTGGGACGCCCTTTAATCCCCCTTGTTTGTGCGAGCGTGCTTGCCTTTGCGCCGGTATTAGATCCTCGGTCGCTATTTGAATACCCACGGCCGGGCCAGGACGTGTAAGAGATTGCGTCTTCTCCTCCCCGTTACTGCTTTTCTGACTCCTGAACCCAGAACAGCTGTCGCCCTCTTTGCTCAAGTTTCCTCCGTAGTCTGCCCTCCCATGCCATCCAGAGGGATCGTATGGCACTCCTCGGGTTTAAACGTTTAACAAAACACCAGGCCTCGCCGTGACTCCTCTGCCTGGCAGCCTCGAAACCTCTCGGTGTTTCGATGCCACCTTTGCTAGCCTGTAACTTTTAGTGCCCTGGCATGCAAGTTATTGGACCGTTTGTGAGTTTTACACTTGTTGACACGGAGCGTTAAGCCCAAGAGTGAGCCTGCCTCTTCTTGCGTTATGATTCCCGTCACTTTCAGGACACCCGATAGCTTGGATTTGTTTCAACAGAGCACTAAAAGGGTGTCTGCGCCTTTAAGAATGCCCTACTTGGGTTATTTGGCTAATTCCAGGTGCTGTCTCTCCCGTCGCTCTGTTTTACCAGGTGCAGGACTGGGTCATTACTGAGGTATTTGTTTTCCAGATTAGTTAAAAAGGCCTTGGATTAGAGGCGGGTTATCCAAGCTCTATTCAGCCTGGCTGATGCTGATTCCTGAGTTGAAGCTCAGGTGCTCAACACGTAGTTGAAGAGCATATTGTGGCACTACTCGCCAATAATCCTTCATGACTTCCCCGCTGGGTGGAAAAATACAACTCGGAGGCCCTGGAAATCAAATCCAGTGTCCCAGTGCTAGGTGCAGCCGAAGTCCCTCTCTCAAGCATTTACATAGAGCTTCAGCGATTATGATAATGAACAGTTTTATCATCGGCCTTACAATCAATAATGCGGCTTTTTAAGGTTTAATATTTCAATGGTATTGATCATCTTAACAACCGTGTTTGCGGTCGACTTGCCTTAACTGCAGCCTCAGTGAGAGGAGAGATGAAACAGTGAGGGTATGTATGAAGGGGGGGAGATGTTTGGACACCAGGAAGTTGAGGAGGAAGCGATTGAGGGAGGGGGGCGAGGGAGTGGGCTCACTCATAGGGCCAAACTCCTCATAGCAGATGAACTGTAATATTTCTTATATGTATAATAAATCAGTGGTGTCATGAGGGAGTCGGGGGGAAGCATAAGGGATGGTGGTCTCATTATTTAGATGTTGACAGAGCTCAATCTCTCTATCTGACCCAGTCAACCATCCGCTTTTGCACAAGACAGATAAGCATGGTGCTTGAAGAAACTCGGTAGTTTGCATATTTCTCTGCTAACCTTCCATGCTTGCTTTTATGTTTTCTCTATCTGTCTGTCTCTCTCGTTCTGTCTCACTCCCTCACGAGAGAGGAGAGAGCCGCTTCCTTGAGCTATTAATAGAGGAGATTTGATAATTAATGAAAATGAAAGCCTTTGGGCCTGGCTGCCTTTGACACACACACATACACACATGCGCACACACACACGTGTTTACCTAGCTATCTAAATGGGGATTTATCCTTGACTTCTATGGTTTTTACATTACTCATCTCTTACTAATCTAGGGTTAAATATAGTATTAAACCACTATATACTAACCCAGTCCAATTACAAATAAAATAAAATAAACTCGTATTTTGCTTTAAGGTTTTTAGATGGCTTTGTTTATCCTAAAATTCTAATTATTTTAGTGCTGTAAAACAATTAATCGTGATTAATTGCATCCAAAATAAGTTTTTGTTTACATAATGTGTGTGCTGTGTATACTTAAATACATATGTATATATAAATACAGATGCATGCATGTATATATTTAAGAAAAATATGCTGTGTATATATATAAATTGATATATAAAATAAATTATATGAATATAAAAATATACATGTAAATGTTTTCAAAATATATACTGTATGTGTGTATATTTATATTTATTTTGGATGCGATTTAATCGTGATTAATCGTTTGACGACACTAAAATGTATATATATTTAGTATATACTATGTTTTTTAACCTTAAATTTACAATTTAATTAATTTTATTTTGAATGATTTTATATACAGTATTTGCACATGCGTGTTTTTGTGTTTTCATAGATTTAGTTAGCCAATATTTTTCGCAAAATTTGTTAGTCACACATAGTAACACATAACCACGTAACCTTTTATAGGAGATGGAAAATCGGATATTCTTATGGTTTGTGGGTTATTGTTGTCAGACCAACTCTCGCTCTACCTTTGAACATGCAGTGTTCAAGTCAGAGTGCTTTGTTCTATTTTTTTTCCAAAACTCATCTGTTGGGTTCGCAGTGAACACGTCTTAAACACCTTCAGTATGCATGAGGAGAAAACATCCTGTAATTAATTGTTTGTTCGAATTGATCTGGTTCGCAAATGCAAAGTGTACAGGCAGGCACATGAAGACACAACATTCTTCACGAGAGGTAAACAGGCAAATGCACTGTCTCTCTCTCTCTCTTTCTCTCTCTTTCTTTTTCTGAGAAGTAAGTAGGCTCTCTCCACTCCTCCCTCCTGTGTTGTGGAGCATGCTGTGCGCACTCAATGTGCCTGGGGGTGAATGGAGGGCTTTTTGCAGCACGAACATGATCACCCATCTCTGATTATACATCAATACCTTTATCCCTGGGATAATTTATGCACTTACAAAACACAAAGCTTTATCTGAACCAACCACTGGGGAAGGTGGAGGCAAATAATGTGCTATTACTTTACTGTAAGATTTGTTAAGAAAAGAGAGAAAAAAGACAGCATGCAGGGGCCAAAATAAGAACTATTTTACTGTTCTAGAAATGACAGCTTCCCCTTATTTCGTCTTAGATTATTGATATTTTTGGTTCACATTTTGTTGGTATATTTATAATTTGATAAATATTCATACACTATAATATACCTGTAATGGAATAAAGTCGTGTTGGATTTTCTAGTGGAAAAAAAGCTTCTTTAAAGCTTTGCATACGATGTCGAGAAGAAACGAGTGGCTGTTGGGCAAATGGAAGCGCTTACCAAAAACAACAGTGAGCAGAGAATCTCCAACAGTATGCATTTTTAATAGGGGAATGTGGATACGTTGAGTGTGGTATTAGCTCTGTGGCTGCGAGTGGGCTGGTGTGAAGCTCATTTGTACTCGCGGCCCCGTTCCTCCGCCAGCCCCCCATGCTGCCTGCTAATTGGCAGGAGACTGGGAGCTTCCTGCTGCGTGTTCGCCACTTTCCCCTCGCTCTACCACCCCACCAGCTCTTTTTTGCCAGCTTTCCCCTCCGAACTGAGTAATTAACCCACAGCTAATTAACCACTTCTAATTACACCGAGGAGCCTGTTTCTTTCGCACTCACCAAAAGTGATGAGACACTTTGCCAGCGCGGGGATTCCCCTTCAGCTGCCTTTGAACCCGCTCCAGATTTCGCCGGCTAAATAAATGGCGCTAAAAGCAGCCCGACGTTGCATCACACGCTTTGTCAGGAAAACATTTTCATGCTCCCTTTGTTTTGCTACATTGATTGCGTTTACAGATCTTATGCTGTTACCCGAGAGCGAAAATTATCACCAAGATTCAGTTTCAGCCCCTAGAACAGAGAACGCTATTGATACCTCAGAATCAATTCGTTTGTGTTCAGGCCAGAGACCAATTAGTAACAGATGAGTTTGCAGATGTTTACTGTTACATAAAGTCACAGAGGAGTACCTCCCATTTCCACAACAAACATAATCTATTAGCTAGTGCCAGCGTGCAGGTAGAGCGCTAGGGCCTCCGCTCGCTAATGGCTGTGGCTCTGGGAGAGATGCATGCTGGGAGCCGGCGTTTAGTCCCATTTTCGGCGCTGTGCTGGCAGCGGAGCTGTGCGCAGTAGCAGCAGATAGCTGTGCTCTCTCATCCCTTACCCACAGCCACGCTGCACTGATCTCTCTTTCTCTCTCTCTATCGCTTTTCCTCCCTCTCTCCACAGCCTCAGTCTCATCACAGCCGCTGCTATTTCTGTTGCACAGACTGATAGCTTGAACTAAAGATCATTGATTTTACGGGAAGCAGTGTTTACAGCCAGAGTGCCATCGACCTGAGGTGACTTTTTGCCTTCTGACACAGCAACTCCTTTTGAAGTGTCGCTGTGTCTACATTAAATGTTCAGGACGAGGAAAAAGGAGGTGGAGGAATTTTTCAGTCCTCTCTGTTTACCTTTGCTCGCTAATAAAGCTGAAATTGAATAAATGCTGCTGACTCAAAATGCCCAGCGTGGAACTTCTGCAGAAGTGCTTTTGAATTATATAAGAGTCATGATATTCTGTCACCGATGTCATTAATCATTTAGCAAATGAGTTATTTTTATATAGTAATGATAATAATAAGTAATTTTTATGTATGTATGTATGTATGTATTTATTTATTTATTTAAGTGTCTATAGAAGTTACTCATTCTTTTTTGGTACATTGTTTGGTTTTTATCAACATTTTTATATTTTATATATATATATATATATATATATATATATATATTATATTATATTATATTATATTATATTATATTACATTATATTGTATTTAGGGCTGGCAAATGATTAATTGCGATTAATCGCATACAAAATAAGTTTAAGTTTGCCCAATAAATGTGTGTGTACCGTGTGTAATTATTATGTATATATGAATACACACAAATTAATGTATATATTTAAGAGAAATATGTTATGTTCAAAATATTTTTATTTATATATAATTATATAAAAATATAAAAAATTATAATAAATACAAACAGTTGTAAATATTTCTTAAATATATACATGAATGTGCTTGTACATAATTTATACACACATATATTAGGCAAACTTTTATTTTGTATGCGATTAATCGCGATTAATCGTTAGCCAGCCCTAATTATATTATATTATATTATATTATATTACATTGTATGTGTTTTGCATATGTACTCAGCTCATATTTAAGTTGTAGTTTGTTTTATTTTTAAATAAGCAAAAAAAACTCAAGCATTTTAGCATTAAGATTGATAATGCAGTAGTTGGGTGAACAGTTTCTCTACATATGTTTGTGATTCAATTGGCCATACTTCAAAGATGAAGCCTTCTCACCTAGCTTCAATGAATGCATCCCCTTGTGCAGTATCAGGAGGCCGTCCCTGCTTTATCAATAGGAACCTTCCCTTCCCACATCTTCCTGTAACTTGCCTAGCATTTATGCCATTGATTTTTCAATAAGCGCCCTAACCCTGTAGTGGCCAGCCTGTGTGATGGCTAGATCTGGCGGGAGATGGGAAAAGAAAAGCAGGGCCTGCTGCAGACCACAG
The DNA here is from genome assembly GCF_022985175.1 of Labeo rohita. Taxonomy (NCBI): domain Eukaryota; kingdom Metazoa; phylum Chordata; class Actinopteri; order Cypriniformes; family Cyprinidae; genus Labeo; species Labeo rohita. Next base: position 6,153,625 of record NC_066875.1, read on the forward strand.
GGAGGTGATGATGAAGCCTTTTTCTTCCTCTGATAGTCGCTGGAAGGATGCGTTTTTTTAGGTTTTGAGGGGTGCTGGGGGTGGGGCGTGGGGGTCAGGCCGCACCCCGTTGCGGTTCTCAGCTGGGGCCGAGCAGGAGTTAATTCCCCAGGAGAGGGTAGGGAGCGCTGGGCCCCTGGAGGCTTGGCCTCTGGGCAGGTGATTGTGCGTGCTTATAATCAGACGGGTCCTTAGCCTTTAATTCCCTCCTTGCTCAGCCAGTAAATCCCACCAAATGAAAAGGCCCATAAATAAAAACTTATCTCATTTTCTATCCCCTCTAAATGACATCCAGACCCAGCTTCTGACAGTGTTCATTATGTACTGCCCTTTTTTTAATCGTTAAAAACCTTATCTACTTTGTTTGGCAGGTTAAGAGGGAATGTTTTCTATTCTGCTTAATTTGAGTTGAGATGAGTCCCTGTAAGAAACACTTGAATTCCTGCCTCACAGCTTCATAGTGTGGATTGTTTATAGAAGATGAGGCCTTGATGACAGATCAGTGTGGGACATAAAGGAAACAATGATCTTTTATACATGTTTAACTAGCCAGAGGCTCTTGTAAACAGAGGGAGAAATGCCTAATATGCATTTTCTGTATGAGCCTTCATTAGTGTAGGAGAGAGATTAAAGATTCCCTTCTTTAAACAGGTGTCGCTTTGGAAGCAGACCTTGAGCGGACAAACTACATTATATCTGCCCGCCCATCTGCGACTGGCAGACTCCAGACAATCCTATTGCACATCAGTAACCACTGCAGGTTATTGAATTAGACCATCTCCATTTTAAAGGGCAATCCTGTTTTCTGTAAGCAGCAGACGCGCCCAGACGGCTTGGGCCGCCACTCTCTAGCACTGTTTAATTCTTTAGAGGAAGCCATCTCATTTGCTTTAAATGAAAAGCGTATTGTGGCAGATTTTCAGGAATGACCATTTGTGATTGCCTGAGTCATAATCTTTAAGCTGTTTATGTTTAACAATTTAAGTAGTTCTCTACTCCGTCTATTACATGCAATCCCACATGCCACAGCAGCACTGAGGGGAGCATAATAGGAATGAACAGGTTACTGGAATGTTATTTTGGACTTCTGTCAATTGTTGTGCAGCACTTAATTCATTTGTGTTGGTATGATTGCGAAGCACTTTAACCATTTACAACTCTCAGTGTACTTGATCTTCATGATTTAATAGTCAACAGTAAGCTCATTATTTATTGGGTGTCTGTTTAATTAGATGTGGTACACATTATTAGTACAGTAATTCTGGAGTTAATTTTGTAGAGATGTAAGTAGAATTATACTAAACCAACACAACTTAACAAATTAGCAAAATACACAATAGCAGTAAAACATACAAAAAAAACCATGGGGGAAAAAAAAACCATGGTCATTGATTGACATGGGTGGGGGAGGGAGTGGGTGGCTTTGTGGGTTGGACTTGAGGGGTGTCAAATTTTCATCAGACATTCATGAAGAGGGAGTCAAACATTATCAATCTCCCCAGCCAAACACTCTCATGTTAATACATTTGGTGGGGGTGGGGCTGCAGACACAGTGTCTGATCACTGCTGAAATTTGCATCCCTAAGTAAATAAGTAAATAAATCAAGTAGAGGCAGTGAATGTGCTAATCAGGCAGGACGCAGTGGTTAGCGTGCTGCCGGGAAACTTTGCTCATGTAATATTCAGCAATGGAGGGTGAAAGGGCAGGCCAGAGTTATTGGTTTCAGTCCGGTTGCCCCCTTTAATCAATGCTGCCTGCATCCCTTTATTAAAATTATTAGCTCAGCAGTATCTCGCTATCATTTTATCTCCTTTATCGCCTGCTTGAAATTGTGGCCTGCTCATGGCTTTTTCGTTGCTCGGGGCAGCACTCCCCTTTAGAAAGTTCGGCTCTCATTTATTATTTCAGAGGCAGAAGAGTGTTTAAAACCAGGCTACGCGTTCAGGTTATTGGATGCTAGATCTACACACAGCATTTGGAGTATCAATATTGCTGTTGTATTTTAAGTTTTAAAAAAATGATTATAAACAAATTTTTCTTTCCGTGTTGTGTGTATTTGTATGCATAAATATAAATGATTGCTGTAAAAAGCATGCACGCATCCGCTTATGGGAATGATCTATTCGTGCAGTGTGTTCTGTGTGTGGGATCTCTCTATAATGGAAGTCCTAGAAAAGCATTGCTAATATATTTTTGTAACCTTCAGTTCTTTCTTTGGGTGTGAGATGGATCGTGTGCTGATGGCGGGTTTCACTGTGTCTAATTAGCAGCACAATAGAGCTTTTTTATCCATTAAGTTATTCTGTTACTGTGTTTCTCAGACTCAACGTTAATTAAAAAAAAAAATGTATGCAGGATTTGGAACATAGCAGACTCCGGGTGTTGTGTGGAAGGTCTAGATAAAAGATGGTAACTGGCTGATATGACAGGATGAGGCATCTGAGCTGCCTTATTAGTGCTTGTCTGAGGTATTGTGTTTAAGTACCTAATCTAACCTAATGAGCACTCTGTCATTTTCCACCATTATATCTCACACTTTTGTTTCTCATCTAATCTACTATACATTAAGCTGCTCCCCACTCACTATACATGTACATAGCCTCACCATTTATCAAGATGCTTTGTATGTCTGGTTGAATGTTCAGCATCGCAAGACCGAAAACACGCATGAATAGAAACAATGAAAAGGAAGCGTTAAAGATGTCTATTATGTACTTTTTCTTTTTTTTACATTTGCTGAGACATTATACATTTCAAGCAGTAGTTTAAACCTGTCTCTCTCTCTTTTTTCTCATCAGGCCTGGATGCGATGAACGCCTCATGTAGGCATCAGCATGGAAAGCTGTGAGTCTCCCGTGATTTCTGGGACAGACGATGGGCTTGGCTCCTCCGCCACCTCCCAACAGCAGCACCATCCACAACCCTGGAACGATCACCCTAACGCACAGGTCCCACCTTGCAACCAGCCCCCTTCCTTGGAGCCCCTGTCTCTCTCTGCACCCCACTCAGCCCAGCTCCAGAATCCCAGCACACCCTGCGAGGCTCTAAGAGAACAGCAGCAGCAAACACTGTCGCAGGCTCCCAGCGATAATTCCACTACCAGACGGCTGCACCCCAAAAGAGAGGGGTTAGAGGAGGAGGAGCAGGAGGGAGTGAGTTGTGGAGAAGAGGACGAAGACTTGGAAGAATTGGATGAAATGGAGATTGACAGCTGTTTCCCTAGTCTCCAGCCCTTCCCTGGTGTACCTATGGTGCCAAGTGGAGGGGGCATGCCCATGCTCATGCGGCAACAGCCCTCCCATCGGAGGGGAGCCACAGAGAGTGGGAGCGAAGAAGGAGAGGAAGAGGAGGAAGAGGAGAGTAGTGATGTGGAAAACCTGGCTGGAGAGATAGTCTACCAGCCTGATGGCTCTGCCTACATTGTGGAGAGTCTCAGCCAGCTGATCCAAAGCGATGGGAGTGTGGAACCAGGTCTGCTCCCCTCAAACTCTCTCCCCAGTGGGGGAAAACCAGGGGAACCTGCGGGGACCTCTTCTTCGGTGTACCCACAGATCATTAACACGTTTCATATAGCCTCATCTTTTGGAAAATGGTTCGGCTCCTCAGACCAAGGTTTCCCCAATACCTCAACCCTGGCAGGCCTCAGTCCTGTCCTGCACAGTTTCCGCGTCTTTGATGTGCGGCACAAAAGCAACAAGGATTACCTGAACAGCGACGGGTCTGCCAAGAAGTCCTGCGTATCCAAAGATGTTCCCAACAACGTGGATTTCTCCAAATTTGATGGCCTGGCCCTTTATGGCAAAGGCAAGCCCATCCTCATGTGTTTCCTCTGCAAGTTGTCTTTCGGCTACGCACGCTCCTTCGTCACTCATGCAGTCCATGACCATCGCATGACCCTGTGTGAGGACGAGCGCAGGCTCTTAGGCCACAAGCACGCGTCGGCGATTATACAGGGCATCGGGAAAGACAAAGAACCACTCATTAGCTTCCTAGAACCAAAAAATAAAAACTCTCCTCCACCGCCTACCCTGGTACCCATGAACTCAGGCCAGAGCTTCTACGGCACGTTCAGCGGGGTTCATTTAGAAGGGGGCAGCAGTAGTGAGGGAGGTGAGAGCCTCCTCAACAAAGACTCTGACTCGGGTCTCCAGCAACAAGCCCTCCTCGCGTTGGGGGGTCTTGGCAGCCCTAAACCCTCCCTTACCTCAACCCCAGGCCCAGCCAAAGACTCCAACACTCTGTCCAAGCAGGGTAGGAGAACAGAGGGGTCTGTGGGGAAAGAGGGGACTCATAGAGGGGAGGATGGGGATGCAGAAACCTGTGAAAGAAAGGCTCTCCTTCACGGTGAGGAGATGGCCTCAGACGAAGAGGATGAGCTTCTTTTAGATGAAGAGGACGAAGAGGTAGAGGACGAAGGCACTGCGGTGGCCTGTAGTGGAAGTAGCAGCAGCGGTGGCGGATTTGAACCGGCTGTCTCAAACCAAAGCATCTCCAAATCTCCTTTATTAATGCCTAGTAGCGCTCTCCAGCCTTCTGCTTGTCTCTCTGCAGCCAGCCCCGCACTCAGCAGCAAAGCCTCTGCTTCCATGTCCTCCTCTTCTATCAGAGGGTCAGAGGACGGGATGGCTGCAGACGGTGGAGGGAGAACTTTAGATCTCTCTCTGAGCTTTAACTGCCAGGGGTCTACGGTCCCCGCGGCAATGGCGGCAGCCGCCGGCAGAGGGGGCGAAGAGGATGGGGCCGCATGTTCCTCGGCGAGCACGTCCTCCCCTCTTGCGTCCAGTGCTGCTGCTGAGGAAAGTGCCAATCGAGATAGTGCCACAGCTCCTGAACCAAATGAATGCCCAGCAGAGGGAGATGAGGACAACGGTGCCCTCCTCCTCCACCACCACCACCTTCACCACCATCACCACCACCCGCACCCTTCGCCTAATGCTCACACGCACCTCCATCACACAGCTGCTTGTGACATGTCAGGAATGAGTGAATGCACCCAGAACCATGGGGCTGGGGGCAGTGGAGGGAGTGGGGTGGAGTGCCCCAAGTGCGATACTGTCCTAGGCTCCTCCCGCTCACTGGGTGGCCATATGACCATGATGCACTCGCGGAATTCGTGCAAGACACTGAAGTGTCCCAAGTGCAACTGGCACTACAAATACCAGCAGACCTTGGAGGCCCACATGAAGGAGAAGCACCCTGACTCTGGAAGCTCCTGTGTGTACTGCAGCAGTGGACAGAGTCACCCTCGCCTTGCCCGTGGGGAGAGCTACACTTGTGGCTACAAGCCCTTCCGCTGTGAGGTCTGCAACTATTCCACTACCACCAAAGGCAACCTAAGCATTCATATGCAGTCTGACAAGCATCTTAACAACATGCAGACTTTACAAAATGGGGGAACTATTCCAACCGCTGGTGAACAGGTGTTTGGGCATGCGCCTGTGGTGCCTGTTTCTTCTGCTACCCAGGCCAGCAGCCATCATCCTAGTCACCACCATCATCCAGCCCAGTCCTCCACCCACATGGCAGGGCCCTGTGGTGCCCCTTCACCTACCAAGCCAAAAAGCAAGCCCACCTGGCGGTGTGAGGTGTGCGACTATGAGACCAATGTAGCACGGAACCTGCGCATCCACATGACGAGCGAGAAACACATGCACAACATGATGCTGCTTCAGCAGAACATGACCCAAATGCAGCATGGCCGGCTTGGTCTAGGCGCCATGCCTTCACCCTCAGAAGCTGAGCTGTACCAATACTACTTGACCCAAAACATGAGCCTGCCGCCGGGCCTTAAGATGGACCCATCTGGAGCTGATGCCCAGTTCTTGCTTGGAGGTTTTCATCTGGACCCCAACATGGCAGCTCTGGCCCCAGCACTAGGTGAGTTACAGGAAACCTATATTGCAGGGTTTTGAGCATTGTCTCTGTGTTTAACTATTTATTTGTATAAGTCTTTCTTATCTTATATAGGTGATAGCCTTTTTTAAATTCTTTGTAATATATCTATTTTCCCCCTGCATGTAGGGTTTGTAAACTCACTCTTGCTACATTATTATCTCCACCCATACTAACACATGGCTACAAACACTTTATTTCCCCATGCTGACAGCTCTGTCTGTGCCTGTAGCCTTCAGGCACGCCTTCCGTATTTAACATGCACTCACTCTTTTAAACAACTTTTAAAAAGCTGTGTAAAGGAGAGAGAAATAAAGAATAGGCTGAAATGTATTTGAAGGGAAGCGAGTGTCAAAATGCAAAGATATAAGGGCCACTTAGCTAAGTGTGTGTAGAAAAAAAAATGTGTTTAGGTGGGGGTGGGGGGGGTCATCGTGCTTTATGAAAGGTGCACTCTTCAGTCTTGAATTGGCAGGTATTTAACCTTATTTATAGAATAATGGGGGGGAGGGGGGAAATCTGTGGCTAAATGTTCAGTATGTCACTTTCTTAAAATATGGACATGATTCTTTAATGGAGACATCAGGCTTGGTTTTAATGCCTGAAACAAGAAAAATAATTTGTTTATGTGTGTTTGGGTAAAGGCTGACACATAAAAAAAAAATAAGCATAGCTGGTACATTAGATTTATGAGAATGTGGTTTTAGCGTATGCAAGTAGTGCTTACTAGTCTTACAGATTTCAGCTTCCACAACTCAGACACAGGCACACAGAAAAAAAGAGGCAGCGAGCGAGTGGGAAAGACAGGCACACACATCTTCTTAACACTCAAGCTTCGGTTTATTTTTCGCATCCTCTATGTGTCATTCTATCTGGGTCACTTTGGCTGGGAAATTCCCCCTTTTGCTGCCCCTGTGTTTCTCGTGAAAGATAGTGTGACGGAGTAGGCTGGGGCCAGGGGAGTGTTCCACATGGCCCTGTCTTCTAGGCTCATACTAAACATCACTGTTTTCATGTCAATACTACGCAACTACCACTGCATACCGGCTTGTCCTTTTTTCCTGCTTTTGTAATTGCAACTATATACTTTACCATAGTCAAAAAAGGAAGGAAAAGGGGCCTAGCAAGGGTAATTCAGCAGCACAGTAGAGAATTTGGCATGCCAGCTACAAGCCCACATTTTGCACAGACTTGTTTCAAACTGTTGCCAGTTCAAAGAGACAAACAGGAATTGATTGCTGTGACTAATTTTTTTTTCCCTCCCTTCTAGTCATTTGGTTGGTTTTCCGGTGAAGAAATGTTTAATAAACATATTACAAGGAAGAAATGACAGAACATAAGACTTATAAAGAACAGTGGTGTCATTATACTAACAATCTTTCTGGTCATCATAATATAAATACTTTATTTTTTATTCATTATTACTCTTATTTTAAATCCTTACAGTTTAATGCTTTCAGTGTTTTTTATATAAACATCTTTCCTGCTCTTCTTCAACACTGATATCAACTGACACAAGCAAAATATTTTCTTACAAGACATGCTTAAGAGGTTATAAATACTAAACATAACTGACAGAATTACAAGTATTTACATGAAAGGTTTATGAAAAGAAAAGAAAATATCTTTGTTAATTGATGCACATTGTAAAAGTACTAAAAAGGCGATGTTTAACAAACCTCAAAAGACAAGGGCAATAAAAAAAACTGCTAAAAAAGAGAGAGAGAGAGAGAGAGAGAGAGAGAGAGAGAGAGATTTTTTAAAAGAACAAGATTAACAAAATAAGAGAAAGCATTATAAATAGAAATAGTTTTCTTCAGAGCAGTGGATCTGACAGTGATTTGAAGGAGATTGCCAGAGGTCTCTGTGTCCCTGCACTAAAAGCTGAAGGTAATGGTGAAATGAGCAGGCCGCATGCTGCCCCAATAAATAAAAGGAGCTGCTGGAATTAATTTAGTGTAAAGCCATACTGGTTCAGCGGGTGCTCTCAATCTGGGCAGTGACAGATTGAAGATCAGCAAACTGAGGCAACAGCCTCTATGTATCCCTTGTCTCCAAATCTCAGCCTCTAGCGTCTTCCCCAAGCTGTTCTTAGATGCCTTGTGCTTCTGTTGTTGAATATATAGTTTCTTTGGCCCCCACACCTTCTTTTCATTCCTTAAAAATACATGAATTATGAAATGCAAACACTTTGAGCAAGAAGGTGTTTGCATCGATGTGTTCCCAATCAGGCGAATGAACCAGACTTAAAGGAAAATCAGATTTTTTAGATTATTTTGTGTAGTTGATTTACAGTAATGTGTGCTTGGGAGCTCTTTAGATCTCTGCTAATGATTGAATAACTTTATTTTTGCACCTCTGCTCACAGCCTCTGGAGTTGATTTAATGGCAGGGCTATGAAAGAGCAGGACTGTGTAAATCCACACCTCCATTCTCTCTCTCTCTTCTTACTCTTTCTCTGAGCTCAAAGGAAAGGATAATCTTGATTTAATAAAATTATGTAGATAAATACACACATGCACATTATCCTGGAGAGCAAATCCACTTTGACTGCACAGACAAACATGACTCTTTGTTAAAAGGCTGAACTATGCACCTTTTCCCTGTTTCCCAGGACATTCTTGTAACTTGAGGAAGTTTAAATGAGGGAGGGAAAATCAGCGCAGATGAAATGCCTAACCCTCACTGTTACATTGTATTGGACCATGTGTCCATATGTCCCTTATTGCCACAGATGAAAATTAATGGATAAGTGGTGCTAAATGCTGTGTTTTAAAAGAGACAGTGTGCTTGTGAAAGCCCGATATTCTGTCTGACAGATCAGTGATGACTTTTTGTGTCTTCTGCTCTCAGTTGGAGGGGACATTGCAATGGATGTACGCCTGGGTGGGGGACAGCTGGTCTCAGAGGAGCTGATGACCTTGGGTGAAAGCCTATCCCAGACCAGCGACCCCTCCCTCAAACTCTTCCAGTGTGCTGTGTGCAACCGCTTCACTACCGACAACCTGGACGTGCTGGGCCTGCACATGAGCGCCGAGCGCTCACTCCCAGAGGAGGAGTGGAGAGCGGTGGTGGGCGACTCGCACCAGTGCAAGCTGTGCCACTACACCACGCAGCTGAAGGCCAACTTTCAGCTGCATTGCAAGACTGACAAACATGTGCAGAAGTATCAGCTGGTAGCACACATCAAGGAGGGGGGCAAGGGCAATGAGTGGCGCCTCAAGTGCGTGGCCATTGGCAATCCTGTGCACCTCAAATGCAATGCCTGCGACTACTATACCAACAGCCTGGAAAAACTGAGGATGCACACGGTCAACTCCCGCCATGAGGCCAGTCTCAAGCTGTACAAGGTGAGTGACTTTGATAGTCCTACACTAACCAAGTGCCATGCGACAAGTAATCCAGCCTCAAGTCATTTTTCTGTCTATCTCAGAACAAAAAAAACAACAACAAAATGCATCGTAGCTTGTCAAGGGAGGTTAGGACAGAAACTCTGATCAACTTGAAAGAGATAGCACACAGTGTTAAACTTTCTGCGGGTTTTTAAACACACCTCCAGCCTACTGTACGACTGAATTGACCAGCACTTTCTGTCTCTACTGCCGACTATGAGTGATGGCCCGGTGCAGTATATTAAGGTCTAATGCGCATGCAATGGAGAGGGGAGAACAGGGGCACTTAGAGGGAGGGAGGAACATGGCAGGTCAGCAGGGTGGGGAGAAGGGCAGCTGATGAAATTGCTGGAAGAGAGGATGAAGAAGTGTGAAGAGACAGAGGTTTGGTGCTAATACCGTTCGGAGTGGGAAGGGCAGAATCGCTCTCGACAGCCGTATTGATTTTCGCCGGACTTGGAGCTTCACCTTCTACTCTAATCATTCCATAATAGCCAATGGATGAACACTCTCTGAACAAATGGCCATAAATCTAACAGGCCTGATTCCATTTAGGCACCTATCCTGTGTGTCTGCGAGCCTAGCTCAGGCTGTGTTTAACCTAGACTGGCACAACTGCACACAGGGACTTCTCTCCTTAATTCTCCCTTTCTTGCTCTCTATCGCTTGTTCTCACATGCTCAATGAGATACTGACTCACATATCACCCATTCAAGCTGTACATCACTGCCCATGCTTACTTGACCTTTATTTAAACTCCTTTCTCAGGTGTTAAACCTTTGAGAGTGAACAAAAATATACATTTACTGCATTTTATTCGAAGAACATCTGAAAAGACAACATGCATTTACAAC